>NW_027210817.1:217500-322500 GCF_029030835.1 Brachyistius frenatus | reverse complement strand
CCTACCTACCTATGTGTGTGTGTGTGTGTGTGTGTGTGTATGTGTGTGTATGTGTGTGTGTGTGTGTGTATGTGTATGTGTGTGTATGTGTGTGTGTATGTGTGTGTATGTGTGTGTGTGTGTGTGTGTGTGTGTATGTGTATGTGTGTGTATGTGTGTGTATGTGTGTATATGTGTGTGTGTATGTGTGTGTGTATGTGTGTGTATGTGTGTGTATGTGTGTATGTGTATGTGTGTGTGTGTGTATGTATGTGTGTGTGTGTGTATGTGTGTGCGTGTGTATGTGTGTGTGTATGTGTGTGTATATGTGTGTGTGTGTATGTGTGTGTGTGTGTATGTGTGTGTATGTGTGTATGTGTGTGTGTGTGTGTGTATGTGTGTGTGTGTGTGTGTATGTATGTGTGTGTGTATGTGTGTGCGTGTGTATGTGTGTGTATGTGTGTGTGTATATGTGTGTGTGTGTATTTATGTGTGTGTGTGTGTGTATATGTGTGTGTGTGTATTTATGTGTGTGTGTGTGTATGTGTGTGCGTGTGTATGTGTGTGTATGTGTGTGTGTATATGTGTGTGTGTGTATTAATGTGTGTGTGTGTGTGTATATGTGTGTGTGTGTGTATTTATGTGTGTGTGTGTGTATGTGTGTGTGGAAATGACACAGAAAGTGCTCCTAAACTCACACACAGCTCATCTCTGATTAATAACGTCACTGTCAGCTCAGATGTGCTCGCGCTCCGTCGACAGAGAGTAATAGAAACCTCAGGTATCTGTCTGGTCAGGTGTGTCCAAGCCTGTATGACCATATAAGGAACCCGGAACAACGCGCACCTGTGAGCTGACGTCACGCGCTGAGAGTACCTGCAGCAACTCGCCCGGCTGAACGCGCTCAGTTACTGAAACTACCTCGAGGGCGCGAGACAGAGAAACGCCGCGCGGACGCTTCTCGGAGGAATATATCCACACTTCTGGTCTTTTTGTTGGTTTTCCCGCGCTGTGTTCTTCAGCACAGCTGAGAGGGATCTGCTCACCGATGGGGACCGCTCGGTTCGCGGTGTTGAGCGTTTTAATCGTCGTTCTTGAGGTGAGACTTCCTCCTGTCGGTAAAAGTTGACTACTGGCGGTCTCCACCCATTTCTCCGGTGTACAACATCAAGATCTGACCGTTAATGTTGTTAATTTACTTCTTTACATCAGATTTAACAACGTTTAGTCATTTTGTAAAAGCCTCTGTTGTTTTCTGCGGATGTTTAGCGTCGTGTCGGTGTTCTCTGGTTTAATGAATCACCTCCATGAGACACTTGCTGCTGCCGGAGGTTCGCAACAGCTTCACACCTCACAAGTTGGACAATATCTGAAACTACAACTGCTTTATTTCACGTAATGTCTGAATGAATGTGTTAAACTCGGAGCACAAACGGTCGCATTCAATCGCCTTTTTTCATTTGTCCCCGAGTGTTCCTCCACCTCGCGCGTCCGTCCGTCGTCCGTCCTCGCGGCCTCGCCCTGTTCCATGATGACGCGGTCTGCAGATTAAAGTCCAACTCGCCGTGTTTTATCGCTTACAAACACTTTTAACACTAATCTTATTGAGTTCGACTCAAATCTCAGCGTGATTGATTGATGGACATACAACAATGTTGATAATCTATTTATTGTTACTTTAGGAAAAAAAAAAGTCTAGTTTTAGATTTTAAAATGTAAAAATCAAGTACATACTTTTTCCCTTTTATTTTATACATTTAAAAGGTAAACTTTTATCTCTCATTTTTTAGGTTCTTTTGATCAAATTAAGAATTGATGTTAAAAACAGGGAAACAAACTGGAAACATCAACAAAACCAGAATGAAAAAGGTTTTTTTCAGCTTACTGATGACATGATAACAGATTGTTTTCATTATCCACTAAATTTGATAATTATTGTGTTGATTAATGGGATATTCTTTTATATGCAAAATTTGAGAAAATAATAAACTTGCCTGCTGGGAGTGTTGAACCCGAATGTCTGACCAACAGTCCAAAACCCAAAGATATTTATTTTACGACTATATGACGAAGGAAAACATGAAATCATCCTATTAGCAAAGCTGGAAACGGAGAAAGTTTGACCTTTAAAAAAAAATAAAAAATTATCAAAACAGGTTTTGATGAATTTTCTGTGAGTTGGTTATTGATTTATGATCGTGGGTGTAATTTAAAGTGCTCTGTTTCTCACTGCTAGGCCTCAGCTGAGGGAACCACCGAGACGCCAACATGTGTTCCTGGATTTGACTCAAATATGTTGATTTTCAAAGTGAGCCGGAAGCACCTGAAGCAGGGAACCCGACTGGGCCGAGGTGAGAGTTGCTGTGCTGTTTATTCTTTATCAATTAGTAAAAGTCAAATTAGACGTGAAAGATTTTCAGTTCGAAGAGATAATAATAATAATAATAATAAACTTTATTTGTATAGCACTTTTCATACAAGAATTGCAGCACAAAGTGCTTTACAGCAAGAATTAAAGGAATCGACCAAAGTTACAAGCAGGAATGAAGCTTGTTAGTTTGTGAAGTCCTCGTCAAACGGCCTTCTGCAGATTATCTGATCACATTGTTCCCACATGAAGCCCAAACAAGCGCAGGTTTCAGCTTGCACTCACTCTGCACCTCCTGTAATGCTTCTTACCTGCAAGCCAGAACAACGTGGCCGAGCCTGTTCAGCAGGATTTCCTCTCAATGCTGTCACATGCTCACAGAAAAGCAGCACTTGCTTTTTTATTTTTGTGTTGATTTGCTGGAAGGAGTTTCATTTTCACTGGATTGTAACTTTTGTAGTTTTTGAATGTAGCTGCAGTTTTGCATCTTTGTCAGTTCATGTTAGTTTAACACAGTTGTCTCCCAGCTAACTACCCACTTTAATGTGGTTCTGTCCTGTAGTCTGAAAATGTTCTGTGTGATAAAAAGAGATGGACTGAACAACCAAGTTCACATCACAGTACTCTAGCTGTCATTCATTCTTCCAGCTCATCATCAGCTCTTTGTTTCCTGAATTAAGTTGCATCAGCACACTGTTGTATTATCAACAGCGTTAACTGATTTAAATATAAAGACTTTGTCAACGATGAACTAACTTAAGTTTAGGATGTTTCTTTAAGGGACACTGGTTCAAATAATGTGTTTTCTTGTGTGTTCCTGTTAGATGTGTTTGTTGTAACGTTGCGGTGAAGTTGCAGGACTTTTTTTCTCTTTAACAAATGACAGCCATGAAAACGAGATCACTTAAAAACTACAGACTGTTTATAAAAGTGTTCGTAGCTTCAGGTCTGTAAAATGGTTCTGATCCAGAAGTGTCTTCAGCTGCAATACCAGCGAGTGCCACTAGAGGTCGGCTCCAAAAAGCCTCCGGCTCCATAGACTCCCATTCAACTTCTCTCATCAAATCCAAAGTGAATAAAATGTGTCCATCAGTTATCTCGGTGTTGTTAGCTAAAGTCACTCCTTCTTCTTAGTTTTCTGGAGGTCCATCTGAAAATAATCCCTCATTCATTAGAAAAGAAGATTCAAGAAGACCTGTTTTTGGGGGCGTGTCTGTTTGATTGACAGGCCTGTGGTGCAGTCAGGTTACAGCTATCGGTGGGCGGGACATAGTATCGTCAGGTTTCCGATCAGATTGGTCAGATCCACTGCTGGCTCCTCCCCCAGCTCATCCAAATATGGTCACTTCCTGCTCCAAGCTGCTCCGAACTAGCAAAGATGGTGACAGACAGAATCTGAACTGGAGGATTCATAACGTTCACAAACCAACAATGACATCACTGATGGTTGATGACATCACTGATGGATGATGACATCACTGATGACATCACTGATGGTTGGTTTGAACAAGCATTTCAGAAAAAATGGCGAGTTGATTCAAGAAGTGATGAAGTAGTGTTCCAACTATGTTTTATATAACTTATGAAGACATGACATCCTTTTGTTTTGGAGCGATCACTGACACACACACACACACACACACACACACACACACACACACACACACACACACACACACACACACACACACACACACACACACACACACACACACACACACACTCTCTCTCTCGGGCTGATGCTGAATTGCTGCTGTCATGTACTTGTAAAAACGTTCCCACAGTACTTCATTGAGATGAACTCTCCTCAGACAGCTGATAGTTTTTTGTGGTGTGACCTGGACACCTAGTCAGTGATGACCACAGACCTGAGGCTCCTCCCATAATCCTCATAATGAGCTGCTGATCCTGTGAGTGTTCATGATGTACAAGTAAAGAAATGCATCAGAGGGTGAAGCAGCAGGATGCCAGAGTGCTTTGACTTGTAGATTAGTGGTTGTGTAATCTTGATAAGTGCATAAGGAAGTGGTTCATCTTCGTTTACCAGAAACACAGTCAGTCCATCTGGTCCTAGCATGTCTTTATTGATTATTTCACTAAGTCTTATAACTGAACTTTAAGTTTATAATTGCCCTCAGATTTTTAAACCTTCAGTCTGTATGTAATGGATGGGAGGTTGGGCTGGTATACTCCTTAGTTACTATCTTATCCTGCAGTGGAGCCGTTTACTGCAGCTGGAATATCGATCATGTGAACTCCATCATAATGGTAGTAATAAATTGAAAAGTAGGTTTTATACACCGTTCTTTTCACCAGTGGTGATGCAGTTAAGTCCTTGATGGTGATTGGAAAATGAGTCCGAGTTGGTAATGTCTTTGATTTGGGTTTGAAATTCAGTCCCTCAAGGATTTTGAGGAGTTTTTTTCTGATTGTTGTGATCAAAAATGTTTGGTTTTTATGGTGGATTTTTTTTTTTTTAATTTATTTATTTTTTTATCACTACCTGATGAAGTAATAAATCTGTAATCACTTCCTGTGATAATAATTATGCTGCACATCACAGAAATATTTTACTTCTAATGTTTATTTATATATTTATTGAACTTAGAGAACCATTAATTCAATTCAACTTTATTTATGTAGCACCAAATCACAACACAGGTTATTTCATGGTACCGAACACATTAAAGTCCTTACAGCAAGACTTTACAACATTATACAGAGAAACCAACAATTCAACAATTCCCACATAAGCTAGGAGGGAAAAAAAAACCTCCTCTTTAAGGGAGAAAAACCTCCAACAGAGGGAAGAAAAACTCCCTTTAACAGGAAGAACCCTCCAACAGAACCAGGATCAGAGGTGGGCGGAGCATCTGTTAACAGATCCAGGATCAGAGGTGGGGGGAGGTTCTGTTAACAGAACCAGGATCAGAGGTGGGCAGAGCATCTGTTAACAGAACCAGGCTCAGAGGTGGGCGGCCATCTGCTTCGACTGGTTGGGGTGAGAGGAGAGCAGAGAGAGAAAAGGACAGCATAGAGATAGAAGAGAAGAACTGTTGGTGGAGACGACAAGCGCAGAACAGAGACATGCAGCTCCATGACGGGACATCTGGAAAAGAAAGAACAGAAACTACACGAGCGAAGGAACTGAATGGAGACAACAGATAATAAGAAGAAACTATGGGAGAGAAGAAGATGGTGAGGTATGAGTCAGTTAAAGAGTAGGAGGAAAGAAAAGAAGCTCAGCATGTAACGAGGTCCCCCAGCAGCCTCGGCCTATAACAACATAACTAAGGGTTGGTTCAGGTCTACCTGCCCTAACTATAGGCTTTATCAAAAAGGAATGTTTTGAGTCTAATCTTAAAGCTAGAGAGGGTTTCTGCCCCTCCAACACAAACTGGGAGCTGGTTCCACAGGGGAGGAGCCTGAAAACTGAAGCTCCGCCTCCCATTCTACTTCTGGAAACTCTAGGAACCACAAGTAGACCAGCGTACTGAGAGAAGTGCTCTGCTAGGATTATATGGTTCTATAAGACCTCTAAGATATGATGGAGCCTGGTCATGTAGAGCTTTGTAAGTCATCAAGAGAATTTTAAATTATAGTCTTGATTTAACAAGAAGCCAGTGAAGAGAAGCTAAAACTGGAGAAATATGATCTCTCTTGTTAAATCCTGTCAGTACTCTTGCTGCAGCATTTTGGATCAGCTGCAGGTTTTTAATGAGTAATTTGGACATCCTAACAACAAGGAATTACAATAATCTAGTCCAGCAGTAACAAATGCATGAATGAGTTTTTCTGCGTCACGCTGAGAAAGGATTTTCCTGATTTTATTAATATTACGTAGATGAAAGAAAGCAGTTCTGGACATTTGCTTTATATGGTGTCTAAAGGACAAATCCTCATCAAAGATGACTCCAAGGTTCCTCACAGTTTTGCTGGAGGCCAAGACAACGTCATCCAGAGTAACTAAGTGATTACAGAAAGAATTTCTGAGGTGTTGTCTGAATTTAGAAGCAGGAAGTTTTTGGTCATCCAGGACTTTATGTCTTTTAGACAGACTTCAAGTTTTACTAACTGTTTAGTTTCATCTGGTTTTATAGAAAGATATAGCTGAGTGTCATCTGCATAACAATGGAAGTTGATGCAGTGCTTCCTGATGACATCTCCTAATGGAAGCATGTACAAAGTAAAACGTATTGGGCCTAACACTGAGCCTTGTGGAACTCCATAACTAACTCTTGTTTGTCTGGAAGACTCATTGTTGACATGGACAAACTGGAATCTATCTGATAAGTAGGATTTGAACCAGTCTAATGCAGTTCCTTTAATCCTCGTAACGTCTTCTAATCTCTGTAATAAGATCGTATGATCAATCGTATCAAAAGCAGCACTGAGGTCCAGAAGAACAAGTACAGAGATGAGTCCATTATCTGAGGCTAATAAAAGGTCGTTAGTAACTTTCACCAGAGCTGTTTCTGTGCTATGATGAACTCTAAAGACTGAACATCTTCAAACAGATCATTCCTTTGTAAATGATCACAAACAACTTTTTCAAGGATTTTAGAAATAAACATCAGGTTTTAAATTGGTCTGTAGTTTCCTAAAACAGCTGATCAAGAGTCGGCTTTTTAAGTAAAGGTTTAATTACAGCCACTTTAAAAGTCTTCGGTACATAGCCGGTTACAATAGATAGGTTGATCTGATCTAATATGGAAGTATTAATTAAAGTGAAGACTTCCTTAAAAAGTTTAGTTGGGATGAGATCTAACAGACAGCTAGAGGATCCAGATGAAGAAATAATTCTAGTTAACTCAGAAAGCTCATTAGGGGGCTAAAAGCTGCTAAAAGCTCCTAAAAGTTCATAAAAGCTGCTAAAAGCTCCTAAAAGGTCCTATAAGCTGCGTATGTTTCCAGAACAGACCGTCTGTGACTGGAATATAGAAACAAGGACTACATCAGCTGTCAAAATAAGAGCTTTAGATGCTGTTTAATTCATGTTCATTCAGCACTTAGACCTGCTGGATGAAACAAACAAAGAGACGTCTCTGACAACTGGACGTGTGGAGAAAACTCATTTAACATCTAGTAATATGGAATCACTTCCTTTGATCACAAACATTTAATCATTTTAATGTGAAGAACACATTTCCCACAAACCCCGTCACTTCCTGTTTCTCCTCTTGTTCCTGTTTCTACGGTGAAGACAGTTTTATTTGATGAAAACCGCAGCAGAGACTTTCTGGTTGGAAATGAGGAGTTATTGTTGGTAATTAAGAGTTTTGTTTGAAAAGATTTACTTTATGACGTTAATATTTTCAGCACAGATTCTGTTGACGACGTTTTTTGCAAAACAATATTAGGAATTTAAAAAAATTGCAAGTTCCCGCAAAAATTGCGAAGTTTGCTTAAATTTGCGGTAATTATAGAGATCGAAATATTTCCTAGAGGGGCTGAAAATACAAAAGACTTTAATGGCAAAAGGGTCTGAAGCGTCTGTTTTTAGAGTAAACAGTCGACTTCATAGTGACTGACTGCTGCACACTCACTGCTGTCAGTAAAATCTAAACTGAAGCTTCAGTTGGTGGAAAAATGATGACATCACTGATGGATGATGACATCACTGACGGTTGGTTTGAACAAGCATTTCAGAAAAAATGGCGAGTTGATTCAAGAAGTGACGAAGTAGCATTCCAACTATATTTTATATAACTTATGAAGACATGACATCCTTTTGTTTTGGAGCGATCACTGTTACACACACACACACACACACACACACACACACACACACACACACACACACACACACACACACACACACACACACACACACACACACACACACACACACACGTCCCCCCAGAGCAGGTGTGTGTCCTGCAGTTCATCCAGTGAACCGTCTTCTCGGCACATCGTGTGCTCTAAGTGTTAAAATGTTGCATCCTGGAACTGTGTACTTTTCTTTTTCTTTCTTTGTAAAGTGTGTGAGAATGACGCACACTCACGATCTGTAGTAATGCCATGTTATGTTTTTAATGTGTATGTATTGAAGCTGTTCAGTTTTTTCTCTGTATGGACCACAGTATTAATGGAGAACTTCCTTCTGTCGGTTCTCAGTGGGTTTCACCGACTGCACCGACCGCACCACATTTCTGTTCAGCAGCGACGACAGCCGCTTCATGGTACAGCCTGACGGAGTATTAACTGTAAGTAACACCCAACATCATTAACTGTTCAAATAGAATTTCTAACCAGTCCCTCCAGGAGTTTTCTTGTGATTGTTGAGATGAAAAATGTTTGATTTTTGCATTAGATTTTCTCAAAAATTCTGATGTAATTTGCAGAGTTTTAAGTGAGTTATTTTGTTTAAAATTGCAGAAATGAGAAAAAGTAAAAAAAGAAAAATGTGATTTATTTGAAGCACTAGCTGATGAAGGAATACATATGTAATCACTTCCTTTGATAATAATCATGATGCAATACCACAGAAATATTTTTGTTGTCATCTTGGGAACCGTGGAGAAAAAAAGCTCCTAAAAGGTCCTAAAAGCTGCGTATGTTCACAGAACAGAGCGTCTGTGACTGGAATATAGAAACAAGGACTACATCAGCTGTCAAAATAAGAGCTTTAGATGCTGTTTAATTCATGTTCATTCAACACATAGACCTGCTGGATGAAACAAACAAAGAGACGTCTCTGACAACTGGACGTGTGGAGAAAACTCATTTAACATCCAGTAATATGGAATCACTTCCTTTGATCACAAACATTTAATCACATCATTTTAATGTGAAGAACACATTTCCCACAAACCCGTCACTTCCTGTTTCTCCTGTGAACAGAGCTTTATTTGATGATGAAAACAGCAGCAGAGACTTTCTGGTTGGAAATGAGGAGATATTGTTGGTAATTAAGAGTTTTGTTTGAAAATATTTACTTTATGACGTTAATACTTTCAGCACAGATTCTGATGACAATGTTTTTTTGCAGAAAAATGGCATGAATTTTAAAAAATTACTTGAACTAGTTTTAATTTTTGCAATCGCAAGATTTTGATTTCCTGGAAAGACTGTTTAATTCTCTTCAAAACACTCACACATCCTTCATTTACACCCATATGGGTTGAAAGTCTCAGGAGTTCAGGGTAATAACAAGATAATAGAAGTGTAAGAAATTTTGTATCATCCATTGAAGGATGTAACGTTTGCATGTTGTAGTCTGGTAGTTAATTACACTACACTACATTACATTACATTTATCTGACTCTTTTTCTATCCAAAGCGACTTACAATAAGTTCATTTCAACCATGAGGGTACAAAACCAGAACAACAGGAATCAAGAAAATATAATTTCTTCCAGAAAGCCAAACTACAAAGTTCTATCGTTAAGTTCTATTTTAAGATACTAAAGTTCTACTGTTCAAGGTAAAGGAGGAAGAGGTGTGTTTTTAGTTTGTGGTGGAAGATGTTCAGAGTTTCTGCTGTCCTGATGTCAATGGGGAGCTCATTCTACCATTTAGGAGCCAGGACAGAAAACAGTCGTGATTTTATAGAGTGTTTAACTCAGTGAGGAGCAACAAGCTGATTGGTAGAAGCAGAGTGGAGGGAGGGGCTGGGATGTAGGGTTGGACCATGTCCTGGATGTACACTGGACCCAATCTGTTCACAGCACGGTACGCAAGTAACTAATTGGGAAAACCAGTCAGATTGAAATATAATATAGTAAACATTTAAATGTGCATTAACAAAACCTGGACTCTCAGACCTAGCTGCTCTGCTGAGTACATTTTCATTCCTCACATACTGACCTGAACCCACCTGTTGACAACAGTAGCTGTGAATAACGTTGCTCACCGATTGTTCCCTTCACACTTCATGCAGAGAGCTCTCATCATGCTGACGTTGTTTCCTCTCCAGGTGAAGAGACAGGTCGTCCTTCACGAGGGACATCGGGACTTCCTCGTCCAGTCCTGGGACTCACGGGGCCGCAGAATCACAGTTCCTGTCAAGGTGTTGCACCACGGGCACCACCACGGGCACCACCACGGGCACCACCACGAGAACCACCACCAAAATGTTGAGCATCACCCGGGGGCGCATCAACACAATAACACAACGGTGGGTGTACAGACATGAAGCAGACTTAAACTCACTGTGTGTGCAGTGAAACAACCTGTTGTTCTGTGGCAGACACTGCCACCCGGTGGCTGCACATGAACCTGCAACACCTGGCTTCAATTTAATTGAAGAATTTATCCAGATATATCTGG
Source organism: Brachyistius frenatus (assembly GCF_029030835.1). Taxonomy (NCBI): domain Eukaryota; kingdom Metazoa; phylum Chordata; class Actinopteri; family Embiotocidae; genus Brachyistius; species Brachyistius frenatus. The sequence goes on along the minus strand of NW_027210817.1, from coordinate 311,882 downwards.
GTATTTTTGCAATAATGATATTATATATATAATATTTACATACAATTTAAACAAAATATGTATTATAGATTTATGTCAGCATAAACGTAATATTATGTCTTCAAATATTCATTAAAAACTAAACAAAAATGATCTCTGGGTTCTTTAGTTTGGGAACAGTATCTCAAAGTGAGATTCAGATCCTGTAAACAGCTGTGAGATAGTGCAGTGCTGAGAGCTGCTTCCAACTACTTCCTCACCAACGTCGGCAGATTCAGCGACCTTTAGGACGGATTTTCTTTAGTTTAGGGCGACGTCGACCCATTAATAACATTGTTGGAGTCGAGTCATTCACCTGAGCGTCTGCTGCGCTCTGTGTGAAGGGGGCGGAGCTTCCCGGTGTGAAACAGAGAGGACAGAGCAGGAACGGAGGAGAAATAGTGCGACCGTCAGTTAAACCCACACTCAGCTGAAAACCTGAAGAATACAGCAGCTCAGTCACGCGTGTTGCTCAATAATCTGCAAACGTATGACACAGTTCTGCTGGGTAACGGTGTGATGTCATTACATCACCAGGGCAGAAAATTGCCTTTAATAAGATATGCATTTTTTTTCTGCCTGCAGTTCTGTTTGGTAACACGGGTGGATCTGCATTTGATTAGATGACACCCATCATCTGTTTGTAGTTCAGGGTTACGTGGGAGGAGCTTATCCCCGCTCACATTGTTAAAGAGGACGGCGGTTTCACCACAGTAGTATTTAAGATTCGTGCATTTCATCGTAGTTGTTTCCGATTTCCAGAAGTGTTAGACTGGTCAAGCTGTCACTGACAAAAATGTTTGCATGTGTTCCCAGAGTGCAACTGAGCCACAGGTGCCGGTTGTGTATTTCCCCAAATCTGGTGACGGGCTGAGGCGGAGGAAGAGGGACTGGGTGATTCCTGAGCTCTCCGTGTCGGAGAACAGCAGAGGGCCGTATCCTCTGAAGGTTTCTCAGGTAACAGGACAACTGTCACTCAACTGCTTTTTAAATGTTTGTTTCTACAAACGTCATCTCCATGTTGGGTTCTACTGCAGCTTTCTCTAGTTTAATATTTATATTCTGGTTTGAATTCTTTTTAATCTATTTACGCTGTTAAAATAACCTTCAGTTTTCTTGCTTGTCTCCTAACCTGAGAATTTGAGATAAAAAGTAAATTACAGGATTAATTTCTTATGATAGCAGTTTAATTACTCTGATAAAATGTCCAGTATGATGAAACGACTGTTATCCAAGGATCACAAGAAACCTGTACATTTCCTCTTTACAGTGGTGTGTGTGTGTGTGTGTATATATAGAGAGTGCGTGTGCGTGTGCGTGTGCGTGTGCGTGTGCGTGTGTGTGTGTGTGTGTGTGAGTGGTTTAACTCGGTCCCCTGTGTTTTGTTCCAGATCCGCTCCAATGAAGATAAATCGATGAAGATCTACTACAGCATCACTGGTCCAGGAGCTGATCTGCCTCCGGTCGGTCTGTTCACGATGGCCCGAGACTCCGGTATTCTCTATATCACTCAACCTCTGGACAGAGAGAAGCAGGCAAAGTACACGGTGAGCATCCAAAAGTGATGAAATTAAAAAATAATTGTGTCCCTGCAGCCTTCAGTCCGAACAGAAGGTGCAAAAAGAGATCGATTAGTGTTTCTTCTCGAATGGCTTTGATGGATATGTTGGTACCCCTAAAAGAAAGAATTGATATAAATATAATATAAGAGCAGAACTTCATGCCTGCTGTAAACTTGGAGGAGGTTGGGTTCTGTTTCTGGAGCCTTGAATCTGTTCAGCTCCATGAAAGCTGAAGACTCTCCAGGAACTCTGCAGCGCAACATACTGCCCGCAGTTATAGAGCTCCGTCTCAGGTCCTCCAACAGGACCAGGAGCCAAAACACAGCTGAAAGCAGCCACAACGGATCAGAACCAAACACTGGACTGTTCTGAAGGGTCCTTCTATGAGTCCTGGTCTGAATCTATCAAACATCTCCAGAGATGAAACACGCGGTCTGGAGGAGGACGTCTTCCAGCCTGAGACACATGGAGCAGTTTGTTCTGGAAGACTTTTTAGTGTCTGGTTGTCCAACCAAATGATAAGTTAAGGGTACCGACAATTTAATTATTTAAAATATTCTGTTGAAGAAAAAGTCAAACGTAAAGTCTGATTTCTATTAGATGGTGAATAAATGATGGAGACCAATTACTTTTGTCAATTTAAAATTATTTCAGAGAAAACTGAGTTTCTTCCTTCTTTTTTTTTCCGGAGTGTTACCAACAAATTCATCCGTGTATTTTAAAGGCCTGTTTTTCTTCCTGAGGAATAAGAATGACAGTCTGTATGTTAACATGACATGCAGACAGAAATCATTGGAAATCATCAAAGGTGCAATGTGGAGGTTTTTTGATGTCTAACTAACATGTTGACTTTGTTTCTCTCTGTAAAAAACATTTATTAAGCCAGTATGTTTTGAAGTATATATATTTTTAATGATGACAGCTTCTATATGGATTATTCTTGCACGTTTTGTGTAATAAAACTGTGTCTGTCTGCAGTTTCAAGCGCATGCTGTGGCAGAAGGTTCATCAAAAGCTGAGGAGCCGATGGAGATCGTCGTCAAAGTGACCGACCAGAATGACAACAATCCTATTTTTGCAAAAGACACCTTTGTGGGAGAAGTTGCTGAGTCCTCACGAATAGGTATCAGTGGATTTAACACCTATTTTAATTTTAACCTGAAAAATGGGTCTGTTGGTCTGTTTTACTTTTACAACAGAATGAAAAGGACAGAGCTCTTTGATCCAACACAGTGCCACCTTTATTGGGACTTTTTCTAACACAACCTGTATCCTCATAATCTGATGTAGATACAGTCACCAGGCTAAAGAATAAGTACATCACATGAGACAAACGTCCCTTTTGAAACATTAAATTCCATTTAGCTGACACTTTTATCCAAAGCGATTTACAATAAGTGCATTTCCATTGTGAAACATTGCCTTTAGATCCATGTGCTGTTGTATTTTCAGAAGATTTGGGAAGATGAATTGACAGAAGATCGAAGTGTGCTGCTCTTCACCTTTTTAATAACGTAGAAATCTTTCTTGATTAACTAACCAGGGAAGTCTGTGGAGCTTCACTGTGCTGCCTGAGGGGGAGGTTGTGTGAGCAATAACAAGGACTAAGGTCAGAGCGAGGCCTGCTGTGTGCGCTACTTATCAGAGGAAAGATAAGCAGGATGTTGGGAATGTGCTGGAACATCCACAGCAGCTCCGACTGTCACTTTGCTTATATGGAGGATCAGAAAGTTCAGAGTCTGCTGGTGTTACGTGTGAACACAGCGCCGTGCCGTGATCGGAGAACCTTCCTAAATAGATACAGCGGGTTATGAGTGGTCCAGGTGGGTCTGAGACTTTCTTACACACCTGAAAGTTGAGCAGAGAAACGTCAAAGTTTGTGACAAATTGTTGGGAAACAGAAAGAAGCAGCAGGGACACGAATCCAACAAGTAGGGGGGGGAGCTACGATTGTGTTGTTGGTGGTGAGAAACTTGTGTGTTTTTAACGCGCTGTGAGCACGGTGTTGTCATGGTGGAGAAGTCTGTTGCCATGGCGACATAGTTCAGGTGGTCCACAGTGAATGTTTTCACCCTGACTCCTCAGAAGGTCCTAGCAGAACTGACCGGCTCCCAACTGGCTCCCAGCTTTATTTAGTTAATCACCTTTGTAATGAAGTGTCTTAAACTCTGAGAAGTTTCTAACGTCCACCTCTGAATCCTGCAGATTTTGAGGTGATTCGGGTTGAGGCCACAGATATCGATGAGGAGAATAACGACAACTCTGATATCCGCTACCGTATCAAGAGCCAGGACCCACAGCTGCCCAGGGATGGCCTGTTTGCCATCAACCCCATCAACGGAGCTATCAGGGTCAATGATGATGGGCTGGACAGAGAGGTGAGGCTCTAAACATATTCATGCTGCTTTGACACAAAGCTGCTGAAGTGATCAGTTTTCTGTTTTGATGTGTTCAGTTCTGTTTCTAAAAATATACCCGTGTCCTCTGAGCAGAACACATGAGCTCAAATGTTAAGATCTTTAAATTGAGAAATGTTTTAATGGATCACCTTCAGCTGAGTCTGTAAACTGACAGATTCATCACGTGTCTCTTCAACAGAAATACCCACAATACACTCTGGTGGTCGAAGCAGCAGACAGGATGGGAGAAGGTCTGTCTGGAGAAGCCAAGGTCATCCTCAAGGTGACGGACAGCAATGACAACGCTCCAGGTTTCACTCAGCCCTCTGTGAGTACAGCATATATATCTAATATAAATCTATCTTCTCATTAATGGAGCCCATGGACTTTCCAATCTTACGTACAAAATTTATACAAGTAGTTCTGACCGAGATCTGATTGGTCAAATCATGATGACATCACACCCTGCTCATCATTAGAAATATCACTCCACCTCCTCAATGGGAAAATAGAATTAGAGTAGAATTCCATATAATATGTAATATAATGTAGTTTCTACTTGTTATAGTTCTATTAAATGACCCATTTGGTGAAGTCGGGTCTCTTTTGGTCCTTTTTGGTCGCTCCGAGCACCCGTACCGTAACACCACGGATAGTCACGCACTTACAGTCCTAGCGGCGGCTAACTGGACCGGTTTGGTTTGAACACATGACACGGAGCTAAAATGTTAAAAACACATGAGTCCATGGATATCTTTGTTCATCAGATATCTTTGTTCATCAGATATCTTTGTTCATTACATATCTATGTTCATCAGATATCTTTGTTCATCAGATATCTTTGTTCATCAGATATCCATGTTACATTACATTTCATTTAGCTGACGCTTTTATCCAAAGCGACTTACAATAAGTGCATTTCAAACATGTTCATCAGATATCTTAGTTCATCAGATATCTTTGTTCATCAGATTGTTCATCAGATATCTTTGTTCATCAGATTGTTCATCAGATAGGTTAGGTATTTACTTTATTAATCCCCGAGGGGAAATGTTTTCGCTACAGCAGCATACAGAAGCAATAAGATAATAATAGAACAATAGAAAAGCAATAAAATAGCAGTAATATCTTTGTTTATCAGATATCTTTGTTCATCAGATATCTTTGTTCATCAGATTGTTCATCAGATATCTTTGTATATCAGATATCTTTGTTCATCATATCTTTCCCAGTTGGTAGTCATACCTGTGTTGCCATGGAAACGGAGATCACACTAACAAAGTTTGATATTTTAAGAGTGAATTGCTCCACAATATGAACACGTGTAGATTACATGTTTTATTGAGATGGAACTTGTTGTATGATCACAGTATTACACTCTTTACTACTTTCCACAGTGTTTACCACATCCTTTATTTCTTTCCCAGTATAAAAGCGTAATAGCAGAGAATAAAGCGGACGCTCTGGTCGTCATGATGTCGGTCAGCGACGGCGATGAACCTCATTCACCGGCCTGGAACGCAAAGTTCATGATTGTTGACGGAGACCCTGGAGGACTTTTCTCTGTGAAAACAGGAAGTAACAAACAGGACGGAATCATCTCTACTGCCAAGGTAGGAAGTCAAAATTAAATAAAAAAAACTTTAAATTAATACTTGTTTTATTTAATGGATGATGTTTCTGTGTCGTACGGCAGTTCATAAATTTTAGTGAAAGAATGTTGTTTGAGTTATGCAGCAGGCCGACCGGTCAGATGTGTCTGATGCTTTGTTCTCTGGTTCTGTTCTTCCGATCAGGGTCTGGACTTTGAGAAGACCAGCAAACACACTCTGCTGGTCACAGTGGAGAACGAGGTTCCTTTTTCCACTGATCTGCTCACGGCAACCGCCACGGTGGTGGTGACCGTGCAGGATGTCAACGAACCTCCCGTCTTCGATCCCATGGAGAAGATCGTGTCCAAACGGGAGGACCTGGAAGTGGACACGGATGTGGTGCAGTACACCGCCTCCGACCCGGACACCGCTCGCAAACAGAAAGTCATGTAAGATGACAAACATACTCTCTCTAAAATCCAAAAGGCAACCTGATCTTTTAATTCAATGTCAGCACTTGAAGACTTAACATTTTAAAATGTGATGAAAGATCAGGGCGGTTGGAACGCATTCAGCTCTGCAATTTGTCTCAAGCAGCTTTCAGGTTTCCACTGCAGGATATTCATCAAGTAGAAAGTTCTCCTGCAAACGACAATCACGATTAAATTCTGAAATTGGTGTCAACAATCCTAAATATGTCACCATTTATTAAGAAGAATATATGTACTGTGTTCTAACACATTGTGCCCCATGATGAAGCATTTACATCCGTCTTGTCATTGTCCAGGTATAAAATCATCAGCGACCCTGCAGGCTGGCTGAACATTGCCAAGGAAACGGGCCTGATTACGGTGAAAAGCCTCATGGACAGAGAGTCCCACTTCGTCAAGGACAACAAATACACCGCTCTCATTGGAGGGTATGACAACGGTAGGCGGGACACTCGTACAGCTGCTGCTTCATGGGAGAGGAAACCTGAAATGAAGCTTCAAATGGTGTTAGTTCCACGTCACATCAAAATATGAAGTTAAGAACACAGTGGTTAGCATTGTCGCCTCACGGCAAAAAAGGTTCCGGGTTCAAATCCGGTCCTGGGCATTTCTGTGCGGAGTTTACATGTTCTCCCTGTGCTTGCGTGGGTTCTCTCCGGGTTCTCTGGCTTCCTCCCAACACCCAAACAACATGCACCTCAGGTTAGATGGCGCCACGCTAGTGGCAGCCTGTTGCAGCAGCTTCCCCCCGAGATGCTGCTGTAGCGAAAAAAATTCCCCTCGGGGATTAATAAAGTAAAACTAAAATAAATAAAGAAGCCTGAATATCGACTTTATCCTCATGTGAGGACGAAAACGTCTCCAGAATTGATTGTAATGTGTCTGTTGTGTGTCCAGATGAAGTCCCGGCTACAGGAACGGGTACTCTGATCATTCTGCTGGAAGACGTCAACGACAACGCCCCCACCATCAATGAGCGCTCCATCGAGGTGCGTCCTGTTTCCAGTCGCTGGTCTGGTGTTGAGCTCCTGACAGGAAGGTGTTTCTGAAACGGATTAATATTAAATTGGTAACGTGACGGTGACCTCCTGTCTCTTCAGGTGTGTAACAAGGAGTCGGGTCCTCGCCTGCTGTCGGTGACGGACATTGACGGACCGGGCTTCACCGCTCCGTACAGCGTCTCTTTAGATGATATGTCCAGGACCAACTGGACCGCCAGGATGAACGACACCAGTATGTACACGATGAACACCGAGACAGGAGCAGGAGAGACTAATATCTAGCGTCTGCACAGACAAACCCATAATATGGAGTTCGATGAAGACGGACAGTGAAATGATTTTTAAATATTTTGGTGCTGAAACTCTCTACAGATTATCCGTCTGAATACATTCATGTATAAACTCAAACACTGCAGAGGTCCTAAAGTGTCCTCCTGTTGTCTCCGCTGCAGAAACGGGCATCATCCTGAACTTGGTCACAGAGCTGGCCCGTGGAGAGTACAAGGTGATCCTGAAGGTCGCCGACAACCAGGGTCTGGAGCAGGCCTGCACCGTGAAGGCCAAAGTGTGCGACTGCACCGGGGAGATCTCGTACTGTGACGAGCGCATCGCCGGATCCGACAACCTGCCCGCCATCCTGGGAATACTGGGAGGCATCCTGCTGCTGCTCAGTGAGTCTCAACTCATTATTGTTCAGTCTGTGGAGATTATTAATGTCAGTTCATCGCCAGTTTGGAACTGGGTACTCTCCCCGTTACCATGGGAACTGTGGTGACACACAGCAGCACAGACAACCGCTGGGTTTAAAACACAGGAAGCTGACAGTAAACTACAGCTACCGATGAAGCCTTTTAAAAGAGCAGAAGAAAGTTCCAACTGGAGGACACAATACTGAGAAATGGAGCGACAACAAAGTCCAGGAAGGAAATCCAGCGTGACTTGGATTCAACAAGAGAAATATCAGAAGTGTCTCCGCTGACGAGCTGCTGCAGCGCTGTGATGCTGTTTGAAGCGCCGCAGGTTCTTCTGGAGGTTTCATCTAAAGTTTGATCCACCGACTTCAGGCGCAACACCTTCCTGGAAATGTTTCACAATAAAAGCCATTTTATGAGGGGATTCTTTCTTCTAAAAGGCTGTAGGGCTTTTAATTTGAAAGATACAGGAAGTGTTGCGTTTCTATTGACCCGTAATGCAGTAACTGACAACACAAATGATAGCGGATCATAACGAGGCTTCAGGTGAATCAGTTCATACATCTTAAATGTAATTGAGAAATTTAAACTGCTCCATTTGTTTTTATTGAATGAAACACTTTGGATCTTCAAACAGATCAAATATGTTCATGACTTTCAACCAGATCAAGTAAACTGAAAACTGTATTTCCTCCATTAGACAGATAAGTGGCGGAGCGTCGTTCCACAGTTCCTGTTGGTGGTGAGAATACAAAGAGAAAAAGTTCTCAGAACCGGTTTAGTTCTGGAGGAAACTCTCTGGGGGGAAGTTCCTCTCACGCATTCTGAACGGATCATTAGCACCAGAACTTTCTCCTCTTTGTGACATGTCTGTTTGTGGCGACTTGATGATGTCGGTGTGTGACGGCTGTTTTTTCTGTGTTCAGTGCTGGTTCTGCTGCTGCTGCTGTTCGCACGACGACGCAGAGGAGAGAAGAAGGAGCCTCTACTGCAGGACGACGACATCAGAGACAACATCTACTACTACGACGAGGAGGGAGGAGGAGAGGACGACCAGGTGAAGTCCGACAGACGCTCACTCTGATTTTCAATGTTCATGAAGAGATGCGGTGATGATGTGTTCTGCTGCTTCTATTCAAACCTTCAATGTTTAAGACGTAGCTCTGCGTGTTGTCTCTCCATCAGGACTATGACCTGGGCGTCCTCCATCGTGGTCTGGACAACCGGCCTGAGGTCTTCAGGAACGACGTGGTACCAAACTTCATGCCAGCCCCTCAGTACCGACCGCGCCCCGCTAACCCGGAGGAGATCGGAAACTTCATCGTTGATGTGAGTGACAGACTCGGGAGCTAATCCAAACATACCTGATATTTTATTATTCTTCACGGCTTCTCTGACAGAATGTGATTAACACGAGTGGAGTCCCAGCTGTTGATGTCATGTTTGTCACGATATGAGTTAGATATCAGTTGATCCCACAGACTGGACATAAAACTACAGACTGGATATAAAACTACAGACTGGACATAAAACCACAGACTGGACATAAAACTACAGACTGGACATAAAACTACAGACTGGATATAAACTACAGACTGGATATAAAAGTGTTCGTAGCTTCAGGTCTGTAAAATGGTTCTGATCCAGAAGTGTCTTCAGCTGCAATACCAGCGAGTGCCACTAGAGGTCGGCTCCAAAAAGCCTCAGGCTTCATAGACTCCCATTCAACTTCTGTCATCAAATCCAAAGTGAATAAAATGTGTCCATCAGTTATCTCGGTGTTGTTAGCTAAAGTCACTCCTTCTTATTAGTTTTCTGGAGGTCCATCTGAAAATAATCCCTCATTCATTAGAAAAGAAGATTCAAGAAGACCTGTTTTTGGGGGCGTGTCTGTTTGATTGACAGGCCTGCGGTGCAGTCAGGTTACCGATCAGATTGGTCAGATCCACCGCTGGCTCCTCCCCCAGCTCGTTCAAATATGGTCACTTCCGGCTCCAAACCGCTCCGAACCAGCAAAGATGGTGACGGACAGAATCTGAACTGGAGGATTCATAACGTTCACAAACCAACGATGACATCACTGATGGATGATGACATCACTGATGGTTGGATGATCTGTATTTCCTGACCTATAAAAACATTAAGAACATGTTTCCTCTGCTTCTTCTCAGAACCTGAAGGCGGCTGACAACGACCCGACCGCGCCGCCCTACGACTCCCTGCTGGTGTTCGACTACGAGGGCGGCGGCTCCGACGCAGGAAGCCTCTCCTCTCTGAACTCGTCGAGCAGCGGCGATCAGGACTACGACTGCCTGGGCGAGTGGGGTCCCCGCTTTAAGAAACTGGCCGACATGTACGGAGGCGGAGAGGATGACATGCTGTAAACGTAGTGGAGAACCGACGCGATGACGGACAGGTGGTTGCTTTGTTAGATCTGAATGAAACCGACATCAGCTGGATGTTGGCGTTCAGCGGTCCATCAGCAACCACAGGATGAGTTTGTCTTTTAAAACATTTGATGGGTTCAGCTCTGTGCCTCTTTTACCGCCTGTTCCACTTGTATGCTGAAAAATAGAAGTGTTTTTTGTTCTCCGGTTCGTGAAGCTGGCGGGTCATCAGATCTCACCGGACACACAGAGGCTCGCCGCTGCACTACTAACGTTTGTGTAAACTTGTCGGCATGGTACTGTGTTCTGTTTTCTGGACTTTGTTCTGCTGTTTTGTATTTGTTTAAGGAGTTGAAATGAAATGATTGAGGTGAATCCAGGTAGGCAGCCAAAGCCACGCCCCCTCTGATGCTGTGCTGAGTCATTAATAAATGCTTTTTAAAAATGTTGGATAAGTTGATAACTTGATTACACTGGTGACAAATCTTCATGCAAGTTACTTTCAAATGTACTTTATGACCAATGCTTTAAATTGATTTTTTTATAAAGTTATCTTAATACAAAGTTGGACATGTGAATGTTTTATTTTCATTAATGAGATTAGTTTTGTACTCGAGGTTCAGCAGTCATAAAAGTAGATCTTCAGTAAGCAGCGCTGCTTCAGTCCAAATGACTGCAGCTGATAACCTCCGGGGAGGCTGATGTCTCCGATGAAGTTCATTGCATCACCTTTTAATGAAGGACTTGCTCTGATGTGTTTTAGCTGCAGAAGCTATTTTCAATTTTTTTATTCATGAAATCAACAAAAAAAAATATTTTCCTAGTTTCATGAACACGACGATCACCTGATCTGAATTTAGAGGAACAGCAGATTGACAGCAGAGATGATGATGCAGTCATGTGCCCATGGGGCGGAGTCTCCGACATCTTGTGTCCAGGACCCCAAGAACTGAGGCTGTCCAGGACTTTAGTGGGAGATAAAGTACCGGTCCTTTTCAGATCGGATAGGAGACTGATTGGCTGAATTTATAATCATACATTAATATCTTACGGAGCCCGGGAATGGACATAGAGAGAAAAAATTTGATCTTGTGCACAAAATACTAACTACTAAATATAGAGCACGTTGTAATGCAAATGATGCAAAGGATTATTGTTAATCCTTGTTGTATTGTCCTGAGATGCTGAAGGCCCTGGACATTGCTGGTCTGTCTTGGCTGATACGCCTCTTCAATGCAGCATGCAGGTCGGGATCAGTACCATTGGACTGGCAGACCGAGGGGGGGTTCCTATGTTCAAAAAAGGGGACCAGAGAGTTGCTCCAACTGTCAGGGTATCGCACTACTCAGCCTCCCGGGGAAAGCTTATATCAGGCTGCTGGAAATGACTCCGACCGATTGTGGAACCTCAGATTGAAGAGGATCAGTGCAGATTCCGTCCCGGTCGTGGAACAGTGGACCAGATCTTTACCCTCGCAGGACTACTGGAGGGTCCTGGGAGTTTAACCATCCAGTCTACATGTGCTTTGTGGACTTGGAGAAGGCGTTTGACCGGGTCCACCGGGGGTTTTGTGGGGGGTGCTGCGGGAGTTTGGGGTGCCGGACCCGTTGCAACGGGCCATCCGGTCGCTGTACAACCGCAGTAGGAGGAGTTTTCATATTCTCTGAATAAGTCAGACACGTTTCCGGTGGGCGTGGCCTCTGGTGGGCGTGGCCTCCGCCAGGGCTGTCCTTTGTCACCGATCCTGTTTGTGACCTTCATGGACAGGATATCTAGGAGCAGCCGGGGAGGAGCACGTTGGGTTCAGGGGTCTCCGGATCGCATCTCTGCTGTTTGCAGATGATGTGGTCCTGTTGGCCTCTTCAGACTCCCAGCATGCACTGGGGCGTTTTGCAGCCGAGTGTGAACTGGTGGGGATGAAAGTCAGCACCTCCAAATCTGAGGCCATGGTTCTCTGCCGAAAACCGGTGGATTGCTCCCCTAGATGGGGACGGAGTTCCTGCCTCAAGCGAAGGAGTTTAAGTAAAATGTGTGAACGAATTCATGAAAACACATGAACGGATTAACTAAAACGTGGAAACAAAATGCTATTTTGTGGCCTGGATTTAGTATTTCGTGTGCACAATTCAAATGTTTTTCTCTTGACGGGCTCTGTAATATCTCCAATCAGAAATTGGATGAATTTCCAGTGACCCGCCCACAGGAGCGACACGGTGCCCTCTACTGGTCAGCCGAGCAGGACGTTCATTACCTGCGTTTTGTGTGACTGATGGTGGATTTAGTCTTTTAATCATAAGATGTAGGCCTGCAAACATTTCTCTTCTACGTATGTCCTCGTTAACGTGGGAAACATATTTAGTAAAATGTTATTCTGCTGTCAGCAAACGACGGAGTGCGATCATCTCCTTGCACCATCAGTCTGCAGGTGTGTAGGTCGTGAAGGTGGTGGTGGACGGCGTGCTGCACCTGCAACAGATGACATAAATAAATCTGTGATGTGCTGAGGCCTGAGCTCCGTACCTCTAAGGAGTAACTTTGACATGTGATAACCTCATCTGAAAATGTTTCCCTGTTTAATATGAGCATCTGATATTATAACAATACAACATAAAAGCATAAGAAAAGGTCATATACAGTATAAGAATTAAATCCCGTTTCTGTGTACATTAGGGGGCAGTAGTGAGTCAGCCTGGCCTTGGTGTTACACTGACATCTGTCCCCCTTCAGATTCTGTGACTGACTGTTGGTGAAGAGTGAGGAGAAGAATGAGGGGACAGATTTCAGTGTAACACCAGCTCTCAGAGTTTCTGCAGTTTGGTAGAATTGACATGTTCCTGTCCTGCTGTTAGTTGGTGCTCGTTTTGAATTGGTCTCCATAGTTACTTCAGTTTGGCAAAAAAAAAACGCATCAATGCAGCCCTATAAGCACATCAGCTGGATGAGATTTCTTCACTATCCTGCCCAGCTAAATGATTTATGCGTTCATGTCATGAACAGTGCAGACTGTCAGATGTCTCTTCCTGCCCGCTAAAAGCTCTGATCCTCCGAGATGTTTGACTGACAGCTTGAACACATCCTCCTGTATGTCTTTGTTTAGGCTGAGATGTCCCACCTGCTGTCACCTCTGTGTCGGACCGTCTGCTGCCGGCTGTCTCTTCATGTCCCTTTCACCTGACTGCAGACCGTTAGTGGTACATGAACGCAGCTCACTCTTTCAGCTTGTACTGCCTGAGAGGTACAACCCCATTTCTAAAAGAGTTGGGATGCTGTGTAAAATGTAAATAAAAACATATTGCAATGATTTTCCAAATCATGTAAACTCATATTTAATACCAAAAAAAAAAGAAAAAAAAATAGAACAAACACAACATATAAAATGCTGAAACTGAAAAACATTGTTTTACTAAAAATATATGCTCATTTTTACTGTACTGCTCTCCTTGTGTGTGTAACTTGGTACACAATTCAGCAGTAAGCCAAACTCCATTCAAATGAATACGGGAGTCAGGAGGTAGCGTCCAAGCTCCAGATGCTTTAATGTGCAGCACCAACGTCCACCAATCAAATAGGAGTAAAACTAAAACAAACAGAAAAACACAATGAGCAAGAATGCATATTAATTACACACTATGAATTTAACTTGATGTAGCTCCTACGCTTCTGTAGCAGTCAAACGTATAGTGTAACAACTACTAGTTACGGATACAAAATTAGACTTTACAAAATATAGTTAAGAAGAAAATATTACTCAAATACTATTCTGTGGTCTGTGCTAAACAAATGCTTAGACTATGCTATCGAAGACGTAAACAGATGAAGGAGGGCAGCAGTGAACTTCCTGTTCCAGGTCAAAGTGCATGTCAAAATAAAGGCAAATTAACAACACAACCTAAAGGGCCCAAGAGGGGACGCCAGTTCCCCAGTCCTGAGGACAGAACGTTGAATTTGATAGAACCAACACGTCTAAAAAAAACAACCTGTTACTGGAATCAACTTTTTGGAAACAAGAAAGACCTTCAAAGAGGACCGTCTCAACCCGCAGTAGACCATCTCACCCCACAGAGGACCGTCTCACCCCACAGAAGACCGTCTCACCCCATAGAGGACCGTCTCACCCCGCAGTAGACCGTCTCACCCCACAGAGGACTGTCTCACCCCACAGTAGACCGTCTCACCCCACAGAGGACCGTCTCAACCCGCAGTAGACCGTCTCACCACACAGTAAACCGTCTCACCCCACAAAGGACCGTCTCACCCCACAGTAGACCATCTCACCACACAGAGGACCGTCTCACCCCACAGTAGACCGTCTCACTCCACAGAAGACCGTCTCACCACACAGAAGACCGTCTCACCCCACAGAGGACCGTCTCACTCCATAGCAGACCATTTCACTCCACACAGGGCTGTCTCAACCCACAGTAGACCATCTCACTCCATAGCAGACCATTTCACTCCACAGAGGACTGTCTCACCCCAGAGTACCGTCTCACCCCACAGAGGACCGTCTCACTCCGTAGCAGACCATTTCACTCCACAGAGGACTGTCTCACCCAACAGTAGACCGTCTCACTCCATAGCAGACCATTTCACTCCACAGAGGACCGTCTCACCCCAGAGGACCGTCTCACCCCGCAGAAGACCGTCTCACCCCACATAGTACCGTCTCACTCCATAGCAGACCATTTCACTCCACAGAGGACCGTCTCACCCCAAAGGACCGTCTCACCCCACAGAGGACCGTCTCACCCCACAGAAGACCTTCTCACCACACAGAAGACCGTCTCACCCAACAGAGGACCGTCTCACTCCATAGCAGACCATTTCACTCCACAGAGGACCGTCTCACCCCACAGAGGACCGTCTCACCCCACAGAAGACCGTCTCACCACACAGGAGACCGTCTCACCCCACAGAGGACCGTCTCACTCCATAGCAGACCATTTCACTCCACACAGGGCTGTCTCAACCCACAGTAGACCATCTCACTCCATAGCAGACCATTTCACTCCACAGAGGACTGTCTCACCCCAGAGTAGACTGTCTCACTCCATAGCAGACCATTTCACCCCACAGAGGACGTCTCACCCCAGAGGACTGTCTCACCCCTCAGAGGACTGTCTCACTCCACAGAAGACCGTCTCACCCCACATAGGACCGTCTCACTCCATAGCAGACCATTTCACTCCACAGAGGACTGTCTCACCCCACAGTAGATCGTCTCACCACACAGAAGACCGTCTCACCCCACATAGGACCGTCTCACTCCATAGCAGACCATTTCACTCCACAGAGGACTGTCTCACCCCACAGTAGATCGTCTCACCCCACAGAGGACCGTCTCACCCCACAGAGGACCGTCTCACTCCAAAGCAGACCATTTCACTCCACAGAGGACTGTCTCACCCCACATTAGACTGTCTCACTCCATAGCAGACCATTTCACTCCACAGAGGACTGTCTCACCCCACAGTAGATCGTCTCACCCCACAGAGAACCGTCTCACTCCACACAGGACCGTCTGCTCAGGAGCAGGTTATGTCTGCAGCATTAGTTGCCATGGTGATGTAAGAAGGGAACCATTTTCTCAGTATTCAATCCCAGAGTTAAACCTGAAGTTACCTCGATAACTTCCAACCCTGCTTCATATTCAGAGTTAGCGGAACTTACATTTAGTTCCACTTTTGACTCACTCTTTTGTGCTGACATGTGGTTTGGTTGTAATGTGGCAGGAAAATTCATCTCACAATAAAAAAGTCTTTCAGTTAGTGAAACATAGTTACATTCCTGCCCTTTTAATTCTGACACACAAAATACATCTGTACAAAGGAAATACAAATAACAGCGTATATCATATTTCACTTTATTTCTTGGTTATTTGTTTTAAGGTCGCAGTTGAAATGTTCCATACCTGATGATCATTTAAAAAAAATATAATTACATTTTTCCTCGTGTTTTGGGGAAGTTAACTGAGCAGCCTGTAAGCTGAAGGCAGGGTTAACCACACTGTCAGATACAGACACTGGAGGAATGAATACGTTTTAAAGCAGCACACATTCAGAAATCTCCTTCAAAATAAAAGCAGGTGTCATCAGTCCTGCTCCTTGGTCTGTATGGCAGCAGGTTGGATTCCCTTAACATTCACTTTCCATTTCACTTTCCCTTTGTTGGCAACTCACATCCAGATATCTGCACACTCTCCCACATCCACCGGGTTTCCTCTGATCAGCTCACTGTAGAACTTGCAGGTCCAGCAGGAGATGATTCCTGTTCCTGTCTTTACTTCCATCAAACAGTTCCTGAGCTGCTGTAAATTAACTGGCCGGCGCTGATCCACTAAACTGAACCTGTTACACACTTTGTGTCTGCTCACTGTTTCAAGTGCTGATGTTCTGTGCATCCTAGAACCGAACGAAATCTTTCTGCAGCGATGATTCACTGAGATCCTCTCTGGTGGCAGCTACTCCGTTCGGGATCAAGTCTGAAGAGGACGTGACAGCTCCGGGTCCGTGAACGGAGACCTTAGGCAGCCCAGAACCTCCCACAATGAAGGAAGCTTCCTGGTCCCAGCTGCTAGGGGCTCTCTAGGCCCCTGGAACTGGCCCTCAGCCCGGTGACCAAGTCAGCTGTCCTGGAGGGGAAGAAAGAGGAGACACATTTGGTCTTCTGCGTCTGAAATTCTGGCATCAAAACATTTACTAAACCACTGTTCTTCCCATGCCTTTTTTTTTTTTTTTTTCTATAATTAGCTGTTATTTGTGTTTATTCATAAAAGAAAATGTTGAAATATCAAAAATGTAATCTCAGCTCAAAGCATCAGCCCTCGCTGTCAAGATTCTGATCTGCTGCCTGCATCGCTCCCTCCACCCACCAGAGAGCCACCTTACCTGTATGTCCCGCCTACCTCACCTGTTCCCAGTCTGCCCCACCTGCAGCCACTCTGCAATCACCCAGCCGGTACATAAACTCCCCTTCAGGTTCTCCTACATGCTGGATTGGAAATCAGCGTCTTCATGACGTGTTTCTTTATTTGGAGGTTTAATAAACTCTGGACTGCACTTCCTGTTTTAAAGTTTTTAGACTTTTCTTTGCCTTCTCTTGTTTGGACTCTCTATGAGTCTTTGGAAGTAAAGCTTTATGTTTACTGAACATGTTCCACTGTGTGCTGAGTTTAGGTCCTTCTACAACCCAGCCGGCAACATGAACCTGGCCAATGGGGAACTTTGTTTTTTCAACCTGCTTAATGTCTTCAGACGGCTGGTTTCTCAGTTCACCTCTAGCCCGGTCCGGAGCTGGCTGCGCCTCCCCTGGGCCGGTTCTGGTTTTAGTCTGTTTGAACTACAGTTTTTGGTTTTGTTTCTTTCACTTTATTTTGGGCTCTCTTCTGATTCATAGAAAAGCTGCCAAATGTGTCGTTCTCTTCGGTTCTCTCACTGACGATCACTGTGCAAACATGATTTAAATTCAAATCACTAAATAAATAAAAATCTGAATAAATCTGAAACCCTGAATGTTGCTGAGTTTCTTTTTTAAAACATAATGTCACGTGAGTTAATGTCTGGTAACGTCAAAACGAGTGTCAATTTCCTCAACATGCAGTCAACTCAACCGTACTTCACGACTAAACATGTCATCATGTGATCAGTGATTCTCAGTAATCTCCACCAAAACACACATTAGAGGAAACAAAAGGATGCCCTGAGACTTCAGGTTGTCAAATTCACTGTTTAAGAGAGTTTGAATATTTTCTGTTTCAGGAGTTTTTCTGGTCATCAGTATTTAGTTGTCAGTAGAAGACAGTCAAGGAACCGAATGGTTTCCACCTCTGGTTTCACAATCAAAACACTGACATCAGACGTTACTGCAGCTTCTTTTAAAACTAAGGCCATGTTCAGGAAACGACACGTTTTTGAAAAAAAGCCTCTCCCTGTGACTAAAGTTGGAAAAACTGCGTCATAATTTTAGAGTTAAATTTTCCTCCCAAGGACACATCACAGGAACATTTTGAGGACCGCATGTCCTGTACCAGTTCTATCAAGGGGTGATACTCTCTGAAGGTTCAGGACTTTTTAAGAGAGGGAATAATTGACGAGCGACCAACCGATGTGCTGGTGAAGCGTCTGTCCCTGAGGACGATCTTGGACGTTGGTTCTTGAGGATAAATTCGATTCTGGGAACTTTTGGTGAAGAAGATATCAATGCTGTTTGATGAAATAATCTCAGTCCTTATCAACATTATCAGTACGACAATGTGATTCTCTGAGGGCAATGAGAAGAAGCTGTAAGTTCTGAAAGAACCTCGTAAGTGGCCGATGATTCCCGAGTCCAGAGTGGACTGTGTCCTGTCCGAGTCCCTCCACCTGAAAGTTTTCATGTCTCCATGTGACTTCCAGATGAGTGAATGTTTTTCTGGAGTTAAAATATGAAACATGTCCCCTTTAAGAACAAATGTACAGCTCTTTGTTCCTTTACCTTCTCTCGGTGCGTCAGCCCATTCTGTACATGCTCTCCGGAGATGTTCGGATTCTCCACGCTGCACCGGGAGGAAACCGCCTGGTGCTGCCCGTCGTTCTGGTTCTCCCAGCGCGCAAAACCCTTATTTTTAGATGTCTTCCTGTGAGTCCTGTATTTCATTTTGGGGAAGGTGTGGGAGCCGCCGTCCGTGGCCCCCCAGCTGTGTTCGGGCCACAAGGGCTCTGTCTGGGTGGCCTGGCTGGCCGTGGCCCGCTGTAGGCGGACGGAGATCCTCTGGGCCGAGCCGGTCATCAGGGTGATGGACTGGGGGTCCAGAGCTGGACCTGCTGATGGGACTGCTGGGAACTCAAAGACTTCATCCTCATCTGAAGAAGGAAACATAAACGATTCTCAGCTCATCGTTGGTACTCCGTTTACACCCTGATGAAAGTCAGTAAAATCTAACATGTAAAATAAAGGTATCTTTGCGTATGCGTTTAGCTTTACCTGAATAAATACTTGTGTGCAATTCATGGTATTTGTGCAGAATATATATGTAGTAGTTGAAGGTTACCTTTACAGGTGGGCAGTGCAGGGCTGCTGGGCAGAGAGCTGTGGGTCAGTCTGTCCGGGGAAACACTGCCCAGGGAGCCGGAGCGGATCAGCTTCCTGCAGGCCAGAACCAGCAGCTCTCTGCACTGTTTGTGACAGTTAACGCCGCAGTCTGCAAAAACAAACGGTACATTAACTTGCAGTCAAAAGTTCAAGCATTGGTCTTAATGGAGATGCACCACGAAGAAGAATCTTGGGTGTCACGACAGTTTGAAACCATATAAAAATGTTCGTAGCTTCCGTCTCCGAAAAATGGTTCAGACTCAGAAGTGTCTTAGGCTGCAATAACAGCGAGTGCCACTAGAGGTCGGCTCCAAAAAGCCTCCAGCTCCATAGACTCCCATTCAACTTCTCTCATCAAATCCAAAGTGAATAAAATGTGTCCATCAGTTATCTCGGTGTTGTTAGCTAAAGTCGCTCCTTCTTATTAGTTTTCTGGAGGTCCATTAGAAAATAATCCCTCATTCATTAGAAAAGAAGATTCAAGAAGACCTGTTTTTGGGGGCGTGTCTGTTTGATTGACAGGCCTGTGGTGCAGTCAGGTTTCAGCTATCGGTGGGCGGGATGTAGTATCTTCAGGTTTCCAATCAGATTGGTCAGCTCCACCGCTCGCTGCACCAGTCCTCTAGCCGCTTTGCATGCTGACTCATCGTTCTTCCTAATGAGACCCACCACAGTCCTGTCATCGACGAACTTGATTATCTGAAGGCCTGTTTGGTCGGCGTGGTGGTGTTGGAGATGCTCCTGATCTGAACTGGCGGGGATCCTCCTGTCTTCCAGTTCCTTTCTGTCCAGATGGGTGAAGGCCAGTTGAAGGGTGGTGGTGATTGCATCACGTTTAAAACAGTTTGGATGATACCTGAAGAGCCTTCTGATGCACTTCTTCATTATGGCTGTGAGTGAAATGAGATGGTAGTCATTGAGGCAGGCCACATGGACGATAGAGGTGGCCTTGAAGCACGTTGAAACATTAGCCCTGGTTGGACACAGCATCTGGTTTCTGGGAGGACGGGTCTTCTTCACTCTGCACCTGAAACTCTTTGTAGAAGTTGTTCAGCACATCGGAACAACATCACCTGCCTGTAACAAGCAGGGGATCTTGTAGTTGGTGATGTCTTGGATGTCCTTCCACATGCACCACGTTTGGCCTCTGTCCTGGAAATGGATGCTGATTCTTGGGGCGTGTGCAGCCTTTTCTACTTAGATGGCCCAAGATCGTTTGTCCCTTGCAGTTGTAATGGGCCACCTTGTCACCTGCTCTGACGGTGGAGTATTGGCTTCCTCCACGTACTTTTGCAGTCATCCGCAGCTTCAGGTTGGTGGAGTCAGTCCTGAAGAGCACAGATGGCTCCTACTGGCTTGGTCGTCGTCAAGGTGCTCAGAATGGTTGAAAAGTTAAAAGTCGACAATTCTGGGACAAAAACGACTCCATTGGTCATCCGTGTAGCAGATTACTGACCCATAGTTACATTAAACTGTTAGGCGACCTCTAGTGGCTGTAAAAAGGTTTTGATTGGCGCAAAAGCAGACGTCAGTTGCAGTAAACTAAAGCACAAATAATGAAGGGAGGAGGTCGGGGTGGATGAAAGGGTCGACCAAACATTGGACTTCAAAATGGGAGACTGCTCCTTATTTTCTGTTTCATAACGATAGTCAGTGTTGTTTCTTTTAACCATAACCTTTACATGACCTTAATTCTCTGTTTATTATTGTAACCCTTATCACAAAAGTCTGCTATCCTTAATGAAGTTTGTATTTTTAAACTAAACCATGATTTTTACCTAAACCTGGTTAAAACTTTACTACAGCGCTGCTACCTCATAAATAGCAGGTTGTCGGTAGCCAAATCAGACCTATTGTGTACGCTCATTAAGGTTAAAAGACTTGTTACTGATGAAGACTCTGGGATATGGTCAAAAAATCAAGAATAAGGAAGCAAGTGAACCTTGAGATCTTTTCATCTGTTTTCTTGAAACTGTGTTCACACCAAACTCTGGAGTCTGAATTTTTCAGGGAAAAGGAAGGAATAAATATGCTTCTACTGATTTCCCAGCAAAATCATTACCCGTTTTCCTTGTTTGTTCTTTAAAGCCAAATCAGAGAAATTATTATTCAAAATAAAGTATTATTAAATGTTATAAAATATTAAGTCATGGTAAGACATGACAAGATAGTGTTAAATTGAAATGTTATGTGTGTGATTTTTATATCTGCAAAAGCTTTCAGAGGTGAAACTGTACCTTTGCACTTGTATCCCTGTTTGATGATTCCCCAGAGCTGCAGGGCCAAAAATAAAGAACATTGGTACAGAAAACAGAAAAAAATAACATCTGGTAATAAAGATTAGAAACATATTGTAAAAACAAACATATGAGTGGGTCTCTGTTGTGCTGATCACACTTATTGTGATGCTCTAACACAGAAAACATGAGCTGGTGAAACTACTCTAAAGATATACAAAAATATAAAGTATGTGTCTGAATTTATAGATTTGTCATGTCCCATAACACTTATGCTATTAGACAAGTCAGTTTAATTATTATGTAACTTTAGTAGTGGGGCGTGGTTTGGCTCAGCTCCAGGAGGGGCTGATTCAGGGAATGATGCCTGAGAGAGGGTTAATTGGCCTCAGCTGAAACTGATCCCTGACTGTCCCTCTCTTCCTGCATGAAACCAAGTAGCAGGACACCAGACGGGGCACTCCTGGAGAGACTGAGCAGAAGACTGGCTGCAGACCGGATGTGTGTCGGGTGATCGGAGGCACGGATATTGATGTGGAGTTGTTGTGTTAGAGTGTTAGCGCTGGAACAGCTCGCTGCACGGTCGGCTGCAGCTCTGCTGGCGCCGCCCCCCGCTACATTAGTAGGAGTGGTTCTGCATAAAATGACTGCAGCAGACGATGTGCAGTCATTTTTAGAGACGAGGCAATGACGGAGGCGTGTGGTTGACCTGCAGTGGAGTGGGCGGTTCGGCTCTTGCCTCTCTTGGCTGGGGAGCCTCAAACGGCGGCCCTGGGGTTGCCACCCGCTGCCAGACAGGACTACGCTGACGTGAGAAAAGCCATCGTGGACCGGCTTGGCCTCTCCCCGGAGGAACACAGACGGCGGTTCCACGAAGCCAGGCTGGGGCCCTAGGACCGGACCTTCGCTCACGCCCAGCGGCTATGGGATGCCGCAGCCAGGTGGTTGCAGCTGGGGAGCTCGTGGGGGAGCAGGCCGTGCTGGAAAATGTGGTGACCGAAAAGTTCATGGAGGGGCTGCCAGTCAAGACGTCAGCGTAGGTCCGCTGCCACCGTCCCGCGTCGCTGGAGACCGCCATCACTTTGGCAGAGGACCACCTCGCGCTCCACCCCCATGGTCAGGAAGACGGCGGGCGCTCGTGGGGCCCCGCTTGGCCGATTCCTGCCCCTTGGAGGAAGTTTCAGCCACAGCTCCCGGCTCGGCCACTGCCAGCTCCACGGCCTCACCCTCTCCCTCATGTTGTGTCTCCACAGGTCCCAGCAGCTACAGGCACCTTTTCCAACCTACCGGGGGCCCCTCAGATGTCAGGGCAGGAGTGTTGGAGGTGTGGGCGGCCCGGGCACTGCCAGAAGGAGTATCCACTCATGGATGTAATCCAGATGATCGTAGTGTTGGAGGGCACTGAGGGTGCTCAGCTGTGACGCGAAGTTGTCTGACACTGCAGACGGGGAGGGGGAAACAGCGGAGTCTCTGCTGGTTCCCGAATTACACTCCATGGAGGATTTTCCACTTGAGCAGTCTCGGGATGATACTCTACGCTTCGCCTTTGACCAAGTGATGAGAATTGATGGTCAGCTGGTGCGCCCTGACGCAGCGCTGTCATATCCGCACTTCTTATTGATTAGGGACAGACTGTATAGAGTGAGTCGTGACACTCAAACAGGTCAAGAAAACACCCAGTTGTTGGTGCCGAAAAGCCGTCGGGAAATGATTTTCCAGGCGGCTCACTATAACCCGATGGCTGGCCACATGGGATATGATAAAACTCTGGACCGGATAATGGCCCGGTTTTACTGGCCGGGCATCCGGGGGGATGTGCGCCGTTGGTGTGCATCTTGCATCTTTACATCCTCTACCCTTGATGGAGGTTCCATTTGACCGTATTGGCATGGACCTCATCGGGCAATTTCACTGGAATGCACGCGGATATCGCTTTGTGTTAGTCCTGGTGGATTACGCAACACGATATCCCGAGGCAGTGCCGTTGCGCAGCATTTCGGCAAAGAGTGTTGCGCAGGCTCTGTTTCAGGTCATCTCCAGAGTCGGAATCCCGAAAGAGATTCTGACTGAGCAGGGCATCCAGTTCATGTCACGAACACTGAGAGAACTTTATGGATTACTGGGCATTAAGTTTATTCGGACCAGTGTTTATCACCCACAGACTGACAGTCTTGTGGAGCGTCTGAATAAGACTTTAAAGTCCATGATTCATAAATTTATACATGACGATGAACATAATTGGGATAAATGGCTTGACGTGTGTCGGGTGATCAGAGGCTCGGCGGAAGAGCGCACGGATATTGATGTGGAGTTATTGTTGTTAGAATAAATACGTTGAACGGTCCTTTGGCTAAGTGTTGTTCATTCGTGCTGACAGAACCCCGCTGATGACAAAGATGCTTGTCACAGTAACTGTGAAATTTTTGTGCAGTCAGTAAAACTAAAGGGAGTGTGAGACATGTAGTGACAGGATGTTAGAGATACACACAAATCCAGCACAATGTTCACAGAAGGTGGGCTTCAGGTACGTCATCTCCTGGAAGCTGTGGATGAATCCTGGTCCCATCTTGCACTGGAGCAGAGGGTTGGCCCGCAGGAAGTACGCAATCATTTCATCCTTACTGATCAGTCCGTCTCTGGAAGGAGAGACGAGAGAATGATGATTTACAGCTGCTCTGTTGTTCAATCACAAGATTCAGCAGTGGTTCTCAACCTGTGGTCACACCTCAGCACATGTCCCATCTGCATCTTACACACAGACCGGATATAAAACCACAGACCGGATATAAAACCACAGACTGGCTTTAAAACTGCAGACTGGATAGAAAACTACAGACTGGATATAAAACCACAGACTGGACATAAAACCACAGACGGGATATAAAACTACAGACTGCATATAAAACCACAGACTGGATATAAAACTACAGCCTGGATATAAAACTACAGACTGGCTATAAAACACAGATTGGACATAAAACCACAGACGGGATATAAAACTACAGACTGGATATAAAAACACAGACTGGATATAAAACTACAGACTGGATATAAAACCACAGACTGGATATAAGACACAGACTGGATATAAAACTACAGACTGGATATAAAACCACAGACTGGATATAAAACTACAGACTGGATACAAAACCACAGACTGGACAGAAAACTACAGACTGGATATAAAACCACAGACTGGATATAAAACTAAAGACTGGATATAAAACCACAGACTGGATATAAAACACAGACTGGATATAAAACCACAGACTGGATAGAAAACTACAGACTGGATATAAAACCACAGACTGGATATAGAACTAAAGACTGGATATAAAACCACAGACTGGATATAAAACCACAGACTGGATATATAACCACAGACTTGATGTACAACTACAGACTGGATATAAACTATAGACTGGATATAAAAGTGTTCGAAGCTTCAGGACTGTAAAATGGTTCCGATCCAGAAATGTCTTCAGCTGTAATACCAGCGAGTGCCACTAGAGGTCGGCTCCAAAAAGCCTCCGGCTCCATAGACTCCCATTCAACTTCTCTCATCAAATCCAAAGTGAATAAAATGTGTCCATCAGTTCTCTCGGTGTTGTTAGCTAAAGTCACTCCTTCTTATTAGTTTTCTGGAGGTCCATCTGAAAATAATCCCTCATTCATTAGAAAAGAAGATTCAAGAAGACCTGTTTTTGGGGGTGTGTCTGTTTGATTGACAGGTCTGTGGTCAGGTTACAGCTATCGGTGGGCGGGATGTAGTATTGTCAGGTTTCCAATCAGATCGGTCAGCTCCACCGCTGGCTCCTCCCCCGGCTCATCCAAATATGGTCACTTCCTGCTCCAAACTACTCTGAACTAGCAAGATGGTGACGGACAAAATCTGAACTGGAGGATTCATAACGTTCACAAACCAACAATGACATCACTGATGGATTATGGTTGATGACATCACTGATGGTTGCCGCTTGTCTACAATCTAATCTTTTTTTCAACCTGGTTTATTTCACATTAATGTGCCTATTCTGTCTCCATGGCTCATGCTAAAGTTGAACTCTCCATATTTAGAGTTTGCACTGTATCGATGCAACTAAGACAAGCTCCCTGTAGCTTTGAAAGAAAAGATTGTTTCATGAATCATGTTAAAAACGTATTGAAATAAAAAGTTTAAATAAAGTAGAATTATCTGTTATCCAAAACAAACACTCGACTTAAAAAAAATTCAACTACTGACAAAAAGTAGCTGAAGCTGTTTCACACAACAAACATTGTTAATGTAACAGAGAAATTAACTCAGTTTATTCACAAACAAATGAAGGTAACCACCTTCAATAAACTGAGTTAATTTCTCCTGCCACTGCACTGAGTTAATTTCTCCTGCCACTGCAGGTGTAATACACAACACCTCCACCAGGCACCAGACCACTGGAGGTACACGGACCACAGACTGAGAACCACAGCTCTGGTGCTGCTATCATCCCACTGTGTGTACAGAAGGGTGACTGACAGCTAAAGAAGTTAGTTTCAGTGTTGGACACTCACTGGTCTTTGTCCAGGACGCAGAAGGAGTCCAGGAAGGGGAAGTTAGCAGCAATGCTCTCAAAGTCCTCTTGAGAAATATACCCGTCGTGGTCGTGGTCATAATTCCTGAACACCGACTTCCCGAAGCCACAAAATAAACAGATTACTTCAATAATATATCACACACATGGAAGTTTCTGTCCAGAGGGATGCTGGTACTCACATCCACCACCTTCCTGATGTGTTTGTTGACCACAGACGGGTCCGGTTTGCTGGGGACCCCGGAGGCCCAGTCCAGTGGGGCCACCGGCTTGTTGGGAGTTGTTGGAGAGGTCGGCTGTGAAGACGGACACACAAACATGGAGCTCAGCAACGAGTCTGTCTCATGACGCAACTTCACACGGGGAAAATAAAGTACAATATATATACAAATATATACCTTATTTCATATTGTATTTATTTTTTCTGTATATTTATACTATACTGTATAATATATATTTATATATCCTATGCACATTACTCAAAGTAAACCATATCACTGATGTGCAATATACAATATATGCTGGGAATTAACGATTAATCCTGTCCACCCTCTCAACCACCTGCTGCAGGGACAGCGGAGCACTTTCTCTAAAAGATTCCTCCAGCTCCGCTGTCACAAGGACAGATACAGGAGATCATTCCTGCCCACTGCCATAAGACTTTACAATAACTCACCTCTGGCAAAATCCATCACAGTACAAAAACACTGTTGACTGTGTTTCTTGGTTGCTTGTATATTATATGTATATTATATATATAGATATATACTGTACCGTATGTATATATATATATATATATATATGTTGACTGTGTTTATTGGTTTGTTGTATATAATATATATAGATATTTAATGTACTGTATATATACTGTATGTACTGTGCATTTTATATTTTTTATTTTATTGCTTTTCTATTATATTATTCTATTCTATTATTATTTTATTCTATTGTTTCTATTATTGCTCCTGTATGTATGCTGCTGTGGCGAAAAAATTTCCCCTCGGGGATTAATAAAGTATATACCTACCATACCTACCTACCTACCTACCTTAACAATATATTTTGAATCACCGTGCAATAATGATCTGTTTTTCTTTACATTTCTCTGAACATAACAAGGTGTATTTATTTATTTAATTTATATAGCTTGTGTGAGTGTATTTATACATTGTTTTTTCATTTTTTACATTTTTCTAAAAACTTTTTTGTTTCATCTATTCTTTTTTTTATTGCATGCGTATTTGTAATTTTTGTTTGTGTACTTATCTTTCCAACCTGTATTCTTGAACTGTTGAAACTAAATTTTCTCACTTTAATAAAGTCTTATCTTATCTTATCTTATCTTATCTTATCTTATCTTATCTTATCTTATCTTATCTTAAAGTTGTATTTTTCTTGCCCTGCATGTTAAATAAGAGAATGAGTTGTGAGATGGCCAAACATCTTGAGCAACGCTACTAAAGAGCCTTTAGATGATGAAAACCTTCCATAGACATCAGTTTAGTTTGATCACTGATCATCACTTGAACTGATACTTACCAGTGATTTGGGGTTACGTGGTTCCCTCAGCAACGATAGCTCGTAAATCTCATCCTCTGTGTAATAAAGGTCCAAAGAAAGCTGAAAAACACAAGAGTCAGAATTTAATTCAGTAAAGCAGTCTGAAGTTTTCAGATATTTTATCATCTCTAAATTGTGTAAATTATGAGTCACCATCGTCTCAGGACAGCTCCATGTGAAGAGATTTTGGATAATTTTTTTTCCAAAGTTTATGAAGTGGTTTGTCCTAAACTATAATACTATTAATAGGTTCATTGTAAAGCCTACATTCTCAGTCATATCTCATGATATACATTGTTGTCCAACAGGAAGTTTTCTGATTTGATTGATGATAAAGAGCAGACAGGTACAGAGGCCCTGAAGGGTCACAGCGACATCTTGTTTAAAGACTAGTTTTGTGTTCCCTTGCGTTGCGTCTCAGTTGTATTGTATTTGTTTGTATGTGTTATGATACGGTATCATGTAATATGTAATGGACCACTGGTTGTGACCACAGTGAGATTTTTTTGGCTATGGCTGCTCAGGATCAGAGGTCACATGGTTCACCTCTCTCGGTTAGGATATCTGTCATTCATTCTGGCTCCTGTTTGTCTCTCATGAGTTTAGCCCCGCCTCCTCCAGATTCCACCTCCAGCTCACCTGCCTCTGATCACCTGCTGCACACCTGGAGTCAATCATCTCATCAGTCCTGCCTACTTCAATACTTCAGTCCTCACAGTGTCAGACTGTTGAGTCTCCTAGTGTGTTAACACGCAGCTTTCTAAGTTCCTCGTGGTCTTCTTCACCTCTGTTATCTCCCAGTGATCCACCTGGTCAGTCTCTTCAGCCAGCCTGATCTCCACTCACCACTGCTCCACCTGCCTCCATTCTCTGACCACCAGTTCCTCCAGCTCAACTCCCTCCAATAAACCACTGCTGCTGAGTGGGAAGCTGCGGGTGGTGGGGGTGGACACGTCCACTGTCTCCTGGATCACTGACTACCTGACAGGCAGACCACAGTTTGTCCGTCTGGGCAGTGTGATGTCTGATATGGTGGTCAGTGGTACTGGAGCTCCTCAGGGAACTGTTCTGTCTCCCTTCCTGTTCACCTTATACACAACTGACTTCCAGAACAACTCAGAGTCAAGACATCTGCAGAAGTTCTCTGATGACTCTGCAGTGGTTGGTGTATAAGGGATGGACGGGAGGAGGAGTCAGTGGACGGTGTATAAGGGCGGCACGGTGGTGCAGTGGTTAGCATTGTCGCCTCACAGCAAAAAGGTTCCGGGTTTGAATCCGGTCCTGGGCCTTTCTGTGCGGAGTTTGCATGTTCTCCCTGTGCTTGCGTGGGTTCTCTCCGGGTTCTCCGGCTTCCTCCCATCATCCAAAAACATGCACCTCAGGTCAGGTTACCTGGCGCCGCGGTCGTGGCAGCCTGTTGCAGCATCTCCCCCCTGAGAACCCCCCTGCTGTAGCGAAGAAATTTCCCCTCTGGGATTAATAGAGTACTATAAAAAAAAAAATACAATTTTTTTTAAAAAGGGATGGACGGGAGGAGTCAGTGGTCGGTGTATAAGGGATGGACGGGAGGAGGAGTCAGTGGTCGGTGTATAAGGATGGACGGGAGGAGGAGTCAGTGGACGGTGTATAAGGGATGGACGGGAGGAGGAGTCAGTGGTTGGATATATAAGAAACGGATGGGAGGAGGAGTCAGTGTTCGGAGTATAAGGGATGGACGGGAGGAGGAGTCAGTGGTCGGAGTACAAGGGATGGACGGGAGGAGGAGTCAGTGGTCGGTGTATAAGGGATGGACGGGAGGAGGAGTCAGTGGTCGGAGTATAAGGGATGGACGGGAGGAGGAGTCAGTGGTCGGTGTATAAGGATGGACGGGAGGAGGAGTCAGTGGACGGTGTATAAGGGATGGACGGGGGAGTACAAGGCAGTAGTGGAGGACTTTGTGGAGTGGGCTGGTAGAAATCACCTCCTCCTGAACGTGGCCAAAACCAGAGAGATGGTGGTCGACTTCAGGAGGAAGACGACGGCTCAACAACCACTGAGAGTTCTGGGAGAGGAGGTGGACATGGTGGAGGAGTACAAGTACCTGGTGTCTCCATGACAACAGACTGAACTGGAAGACCAACATCAACGCTGTCTACAAGAAGGGGATGAGTCGACTCTTTTTCTTGAGGAAACTTCGATCCTTCAATGTGTGCAGCAAGATGTTGGAGATGTTCTACCATCTGTTGTGGCCAGTGAACTGTACTTCTAGTAGTCTGCTGGGGGGGAAAAGTGGGTGGGGGAGGGCAGCATTGGAGCCGGAGACACCAACAGACTTAACAAACTGGTTAAGAAGGCCGGCTCCATCATTGGCTACAAACTGGACAGTCTGGAAAAGGTGGTGGAGAGGAGGACGCTGAACAAACTATTATCCATATTGGATAATCCTGACCACCCTCTCCACCTGCTGCAGGGACAGAGGAGGACGTTCTCCAAAAGACTCCTCCAGCTGCTGTCACAAGGACAGATACAAGAGATCATTCCAGATACAGGAGATCATTCCAGATACAGGAGATCATTCCAGATACAGGAGATCATTCCAGATACAGGAGATCATTTCTGATCCAGGAGATCATTCCCGATACAGGAGATCATTCCCGCTACAGGAGATCATTCCTGATACAGGAGATCATTCCCGATACAGGAGATCATTCCAAATACAGGAGATCATTCCAGATACAGGAGATCATTCCCGATACAGGAGATCATTCCAGATACAGGAGATCATTTCTGATCCAGGAGATCATTCCTGATACAGGAGATCATTCCAGATACAGGAGATCATTCCAGATACAGGAGATCATTCCTGATCCAGGAGATCATTCCCGATACAGGAGATCATTCCAAATACAGGAGATCATTCCAGATACAGGAGATCATTCCAGATCCAGGAGATCATTCCTGATACAGGAGATCATTCCTGTCCACTGTAATAAGACTTTACAATAACTCACTTCTGGCAAAATCCATCACACAACAGTAACACTGTTGTCTGTGTTTCTTGGTTGTTGTATATACTATATATATATATATATATATGTATATATATATATACTATATATACTGTATATACTGTGCATTTTATATTTAATATTTTTTTTACTGTTATTTTATTGCTTTTTATTATTTTATTATTATTTTATTGCTTTCCTGTATGCTGCTGTGGCAAAAAAAATTCCCCTCGGGGATTAATAAAGTAACTTACCTAACCTAACCTAAAATATCCCTTGTTCTTGTAATTTCTGGTCAGTGTCCAGTGTTTGGGTCCAGTTCTGTCTCTAAATCAAACACGGTGACTGATCGCTGCTGAGACAGGCTGGACCTGTGACTGACGGCAGACTATATGCTGTAGCTGCCGCTGTGATGGTGGCTGTAGCTGTGGCTGTGCTTCCAATGTCACGAAAACTCTGATGGGTGTTTAGTGGTTGTGCTGGTGAGTGTTGGATCCTGTCAGAGTTCAGCCTTTTAAAAATAAGTCATGAGCACTAAATGCATCACGTGAAGTTACACATCTTTTCTTCTTTTTGGAATATCTGCAGAGTTTTGCCATTTAGAATAATAAAACCTAAAAGTGCAAAACTAGTCCTCAAACAAATCCTCGCTGTGACCTTTCAGGGGCTTCGTAGAAAGCAGAGGAAGAAGAAACAGCAAATTTGCATCTGTTTTGTAAACATTTGGCAAATTCCTTGTATGTCCAAACCAACTAACCTCTAGTGGCACTCGATGGTGTTGCAGCTTAAGACACTTATGCATCGGAACCATTTTTCAGACCTGGAAGCTACAAACACTTTTATATCCAGTCTGTGGGTTTATATCCAGTCTGTAGTTTTATATCCAGTCTGTGGTTTTATATCCAGTCTGTGTTTTATATCCAGTCTGTGGTTTTATATCCAGTCTGTGTTTTATATCCAGTATCAATATTACCTTCTCTTTTAAACTCCCCTCCTCTCTATAATGATGTGAAGTTCGTTCCTGAGGACTGTACTGTGTTTATGCCTTGAGATAACTCGTCTTTATATAAAAGTCTTTTGTCTGTAAGACACTTCCTGTGGTAATCCCTCACCGTGAGCAGGTAGATCAGGTCCATGTTGGGCTCCACCTGAGCCACTGTGCTCTGCAGAGACACCAGCTCATTGAAGGTCATGTACAGCTGATGCATCTTCACCAGGTTCACCTTATTACTGTCACCAAACCAGTCAGGAAAGACCACATGCACTGCAATCAGGTCCTTGAGGTGCACGCCCAGAATGGGGATTTTAAAGCCCTGGCTCTCGCTGAAGGCCTTTCGATAGCAGGAGTAGTTGTTGTTGGAGGAGACGAGCTCGGTCATCTCGCTCCAGATCTGCGGCAGGAAGGTTCAAACGTTTGGATTTGTATAGATTACAAAGTATGTAGTGTGGATACTCATGTGTCATGGATGGTTCTGCTGTACATGAAGCTGTCACCTGATTGCACGGGTTACTTCATCAGTGTAGATGGACAACAGACACAAAGAGCAATTTGTATTCAATGAAGCCAAAAGGCCGACACAAGAAAACACACAGTTGTAGAAGCAGAAAATATGATGAGGAATAATTGGAGTTTGGCTTCATTCAGACCCATTTGGTGCACCTGATCCAAGTCCAGTGGAGGGAAAAGTCAACTTAAGAGCTCAAAGAGGAGCTGAAGCTCTTTCTTCTGGAACATTTTCTGATGAAATAATTAATAACTCACTATCCCAGCTGACCGAGCTGATATTTTTAACTGACTAAATTATTCAAATGCAGAACTTCTGGATAAAAATGCTTCACACGTCACAACCATCAACCATCAGTGATGTCATCAACCATCAGTGATGTCACGCCCCGCATTCTAATGAATGAGGGGTTATTTTCAGATGGACCTCCAGAAAACTAATAAGAAGGAGTGACTTTAGCTAACAACACCGAGATAACTGATGGACACATTTTATTCACTTTGGATTTGATGAGAGAAGTTAAATGGGAGTCTATGGAGCCAGAGGCTTTTTGGAGCCGACCTCTAGTGGCACTCGCTGGTATTGCAGTTCAAGACACTTCAAATCAACTCAGCTTTATTTATATCGCACCTTTCATACAAGCCTGTAGCCCAAAGTGCTTCACATCGGAGCAACATACACACATAAAAAGCAAAGATCCAAAAAAACTGACAGGCATACAAAACAAAACAATAAGATAAGAAATAAGGTAAAACTCATAAAAATATTGGTTAAATAAAATAAAGAAATTAAAACAGTAAAAACAAAGTTATAAGAATCAATTTACAACCTGACATTTATTTCTAAAATCCTTGAAAAAGTTGTTGCAAATCAACTTTGTGATCATTTACAAAGGAATGGTCTGTTTGAAGATGTTCAGTCTTTAGAGTTCATCATAGCACAGAAACAGCTCTGGTGAAAGTTACTAACGACCTTTTATTAGCCTCAGATAATGGACTCATCTCTGTACTTGTTCTTCTGGACCTCAGTGCTGCTTTTGATACGATTGATCATACGATCTTATTACAGAGATTAGAAGACGTTACGAGGATTAAAGGAACTGCATTAGACTGGTTCAAATCCTACTTATCAGATAGATTCCAGTTTGTCCATGTCAACAATGAGTCTTCCAGACAAACAAGAGTTAGTTATGGAGTTCCACAAGGCTCAGTGTTAGGCCCAATACTTTTTACTTTGTACATGCTTCCATTAGGAGATGTCATCAGGAGGCACTGCATCAACTTCCATTGTTATGCAGATGACACTCAGCTATATCTTTCTATAAAACCAGATGAAACTAATCAGTTAGTAAAACTTGAAGCCTGTCTAAAAGACATAAAGGCCTGGATGACCAAAAACTTCCTGCTTCTAAATTCAGACAAAACAGAAGTTATCCCTGAAGGGGAAAACGCGGGGAGAGGACTTGTATGACGGCGTGTCGGGGGTCATCGAGAGGCTCAAGCTACCTTGGAGTCCGCTCACCAACGTTACCACAGACTGATCGCCAAATCTGACTGGAAAAAACGTCAGGTTGCTCAAAAGAATCCAGGAGAGGGTGAAAGAGGACAACCCTGAGCAGGAGGTCATTTTCTTACACTGTGTAAATTCGTCCTGCAGCTCGACCACGTGGTGAAGCCAGTTGTAGAAGTGATTAACTTTATTGGAGCGAGGGGACTTCACCATCAGGTTATTAAGTTTCTTGAAGAAACTGACTCTGATCACCAGGACTTGCTTCACCACTCCAACATCCGCTGGTTAAGTTTGGGGAAAGTATGTCAATGAGTGTGGGAGCTCAAACAGGAGATTATCTCATTTTTGGAGCTACTTGAGAAAGCTGACGATGTTCCTAAGCTGAGTGACACAGATCGTCTTTGTGATTTATCTTTTGCTGAGGACGTACTGACACACATGAATGAGCTGAACGTGAAGCTACGAGGGAAAGACCAGTTTGCCCATGAAATGTACACAAACGTCAGAGCCTTCAAAACCAAGCTAGCTTTATTCTCAAAGCAAATGTTAAACAAGTCATTTGCTCATTTCCCCACACTGCCTACGCTGAAAGACGTCCTCGACATGAAGACATACAGGAAATCACTGGACGACCTGCACGGAGAGTTCTGCCATCGGTTCTCTGATTTTGGAAAAATTGACAAGTCACTTCAGCTGGTGTCCTGTCCCTCCAGCTGGTGTTATGTCCCTTCAGCTGGTGTCGTGTCCCTCCAGCTGGTGTCGTGTCCCTTCACACAAGACCCTGAAACGGCGCCACAGGAGCTGCAGTTGGAACCGACTGATCTCCAATGTGACACCGTCTTCAAGGAGAAGTTCAACTCTCTTAAACTGGATGAGTTTTTTGCTTCATTAAAGCAGCCAAATTTCCAAACATCCAGAAGATGTCCCAGAAGATGCTGGTGTTGTTTGTCTCTACTGTGTGTGAACAGACTTTTAGTGTGATGAACACCAACAAAGCACCTCACAGATCCCAGTTGAGTGATGAACACCTCAGATCTGTTCTGAGCACACAACAAAACTAACACCAGACTTCGATGCACTGACAGAGAAGGTGATCAACAACACTGTTCCCACTAAAAGTGAATGTAGGTATTAACACTGTAATGCCTTTTTTTATGTTTATGTTTGATATGTATGCATCTGGTGCTGACCCGGCCCGTCTGTCAAATTTTAAAAGTCAATGTAGCCCTTGAGCAAAAAGTTTGCCCACCCATGCTCTAGATGACATTGTTTTGGCCTCCAGCAAAACTGTGAGGAACCTTGGAGTCATCTTTGATGAGGATTTGTCCTTTAGACACCATATAAAGCAAATCTCCAGAACTGCCTTCTTTCATCTACGTAATATTAATAAAATTAGGAAAATCCTTCCTCAGCGTGATGCAGAAAAACTCATTCATGCATTTGTTACTTCTAGACTAGATTATTATAATTCCTTGTTGTTAGGATGTCCAAATTACTCATTAAAAACCTGCAGCTGATCCAAAATGCTGCAGCAAGAGTACTGACGGGATTTAACAAGAGAGATCATATTTCTCCAGTTTTATCTTCTCTTTACTGGCTTCTTGTTAAATCAAGAATATAATTTAAAATTCTCTTGATGACTTACAAAGCTCTACATGACCAGGCTCCATCATATCTTAGAGATCTTATAGAACCATATAATCCTAGCAGAGCACTTCTCTCTCAGTACGCTGGTCTACTTGTGGTTCCTAGAGTTTCCAGAAGTAGAATGGGAGGCGGAGCTTCAGTTTTCAGGCTCCTCCCCTGTGGAACCAGCTCCCAGTTTGTGTTGGAGGGGCAGAAACCCTCTCTGGGTTAGGGTTAGGGTTAGACTCAAAACGTTCCTTCTTGATGAAGCCTATAGTTAGGGCTGGCTCAGGTAGACCTGAACCAACCCTTAGTTATGCTGTTATAGGCCGAGCCTGGTTCTGTTAACAGATGCTCCGCCCACCCCCGAGCCTGGTTCTGTTAACAGATGCTACGCCCACCCCTGAGCCTGGTTCTGTTAACAGATGCTCCGCCTACTCCTGAGCCTGGTTCTGTTAACAGATGCTCCGCCCACCTCTGATCCTAGTTCTATCAGAGGTTTCTTCCTGTTAAAGAGAGTTTTTCTTCCCTCTGTTGGAGGTTTTTCTCCCTTAAAGAGGAGTTTTTTTTTTTCCCTCCTAGCTTATGTGGGAATTGTTGAATTGTTGAATTGTTGATTTGTTGAATTGTTGAATTGTTGAATTGTTGGTTTCTCTGTATAATATTGTAAAGTCTTGCTGTAAAGACTTTAATGTGTTAAGTGCCATGAAATAACCTGTGTTGTGATTTGGCGCTATATAAATAAAGTTGAATTGAATTGAATTGAAATGGTAGCTGACTTGGTGTTGACTGATAATGTTTCCAAGTGGAAGCATTTACAATGAAAAATAAAGTGGGCCAAGAATCCTTCCTTGGGGAATGCCATAAATGATGGAATGAGTTTCCGATACATGATCACCCAGGTTAACAATCAAAATTCTCCCAGTTAAATATGATCTGAACCAACCCAGGTCATGCCCAGAGAGACCTGCCCATTTCTCCAGTCTGTTGTGACTGTGACCTGGGAGAGGCTTCGGCTTGGTTGGGATGAAGTCTGGAGCACAAGTGGAGGACTTCATCAGCAAACTACTTCACTGACGGGATCTTCTGTCATAGTACTAAACGATGACATCATAGATGAAGGTGTACGAGCAGGAAGGTTAGTGAAGTATTAGTGTTGGTGCTTGTGATACCAGCTCTGATGTTCACTATTTTTTCTTTTAAAAAAAAGATGCGAATTCTTCACATTTATGATATGATGACACAGAAGCGCCGGACACTTTTATAGACAGTCTGTGACACTTCACATGGATCAGAAAGTTTCTGTTGTGGTTCACTCATCAAGGCAATGAAAACTGATGCTTTCCATTTTCAAATATAAAATGTTCTTACTGATGGAATCTTTCAGTCAACATTATGTCGAAAAATTGCAGTGATTTGAATTTTGAGAAAAGTTGGAGGATTTAGCTGCTGACTTAATTGTAGTAAATTGTAGACCATCTCATCCTCTTACAGAAAAAACACGAGACACACGTGATCACGTGTGTTTTTCAACATGGGAAACTTATGAAACTATGAAGGTTGGTTTTCCATTGATAAAAATCCCTTCACACTGTTTTCAACCAACTTTGTGATTTAAATGATTAAATTATGAAACCAGTGGAAGGAAAAGTTCCATAAAAACCCTGTCAAGCCCAGTGGCTCTAAAAACACATGACTACTGGATCTCCTGTGACTAGAACTAAATAAATATGCAATAAGACCAATAAAAGTTTGGGATTTACCTTGACAACTTCCGGAGCCAGATAAGAGTGTGTCTCCTTGAGGCGAGAGATGGAGCTGTGGCTAAGCCCGCCCACCACCGCCATCAGAGTGTTGAAGTTCTGCAGGTGCAGCAGTTTCTGGAGAGTCACGTGTGGAAATGTTCACTTTTTTTTACTTTTTTCATGCACATCCAACCAAACATATTATTTGTTTGGAAAAGGTGAGGACACCTGAAGTTTTCTGTACTTTTCATTTCATAGTAAAGTTCTTCATACAAGAGCAGAAAAAGCTCAGTAGAGTTCAGGATACGACGTGGAAGATGTTTGAAAGATGTAAACGAAAGTATTCATGTTCTACTGTTCAAGGTAAAGTCTAAAGAGGTGTGTTTTTAGTTTGTGGTGGAAGATGTTCAGAGTTTCTGCTGTCCTGATGTCGGTGGGGAGCTCATTCTACCATTTAGGAGCCAGGACAGCAAACAGTCTTGATTTTGTTGAGTGTTTAGCTCGCAGCGAGGGAGCATCCTGCCTCACCTGGGCCACGTGGATGTACTTGGTGATGACCTCTGCGCGGGTCTGAGGGGTGAGCTTGCTGAGCACCATCAGCTGGACCCACTGCGAGACGCCGTTGAACAGAGCGATGGAGCGCTCCAGGGTCGGGTTGTCCACCAGGCAGCCGTGGGTCACGTAGCTCTGGTAGTCGGTGAACTGAAGATGGAGCGGAAAATCAGACATCATTTATCAACGACATCTTCACGAGCGGACAAAAAGGCAGCATAGTTAAAAAAATGTCAGCAAAACTCTCAGGTCTTTTTTTAGGTTGATAATCAGTCATTGTCACAAACCGAAACAAAATGTTTGGACACGGCAGGGTCCAATGAGGTACTTTACTGTATTAATCTTTAATATATGTTGCATTCTGCTGAAGACAAAGTAGCTACTGCTACGCTAGGCTAGTTAGCCTCTAGCAGGACGACGTCTTATTATGCCATTATGATTTAAGATTCAGTTTCTGTCTTATTTATATGGTCAAATGAATTCAATGTGTTAAGTGTTAGAGCTTCAAAACTGAGTTTTCCAATTTCAGGAAACAAGAAAAAGGAGGTGAATTATGTTTAGCTAAGGCTAGCAGTTAGCTGTAACTAGCAGAGTGTGATTACTGTGTTTGGTTTTTACTTCCTAAGGAACTTCCTCCTACTTTTCTCCACAATTACAAATTTTTATGGTAGAACAATTTGTTTTTGACAAACTGATTTCAATCAAATATGGGGCCCTTCTTTTCAAATGGACTGAGCCTGCAATTATTATTACAATACTTAACAGCAACACAACTAAGAAAACATTGTGAGTCTAACAGCAATCTGGCAGTGAGTTTTTAATCTTTCTGATGAAGTGTTGCACATGTCAACTGGAAACTCACATACTGAAGGAGATTTGACACGTCTGACCGCATGTAGGAAAAGTGACTCAAAGCACCATCAGGACATCATTTCAAAAACAAACACAACGCGTGTATTTCATGGTTTTATCACATTTACAATAATGCACTGAATATTGACTTTGATCATTGTGCTCGATCAGTCAGCTGACCAGTGGACATGAGGCAGGTCAGAGGTCAACTAGCCGAACATCCTTCTTCTGTAGGATTTATCCGTCTTTTTGAAATGCTTCTGTTATGCAAACACATTAGGTTTGTAAAAAGTAACTATAAACTTACACATGTAAGTACGCACAGTGTAGAAATACTGGTCACATTTTATTTTACGGTGTACAAATTAAATGTAATAAGTTGTACTTAGAAGAAAGAAGAAAACTAGAAGCAGTATGTTCTTTATTAGAGCGTTCAGTAAAGTATAAACCATTTAAGTACTTAAATCACTACTGTGCTTCCATGTAAATTGATATAATTACACTAATTATGAAACTGTAATAAATACACAATTTCATTAGACTACAGGAAATAAGACATATTAAATAAATGGTCTGTTTTGCATGAATTGCTCCAAACAAAATATGTACCTCTAACAAACTTCGATTTTCATTACATATACTTGAACATGTCCTCATTATAAAACCTACCAATTCCATTAGTACCTTTTATTAGCCTGTAAATGGTCCTTATATCATTTCATCAAAGCATCTTATTGATCAGATTAAATACTCATCAATATCTTGGAAGATTTGGAAATCGTTATTTGTATTGACTTTCAGATTTAATGTATATTTGTAACAGAAAATAAAAAGATCTTTAATTTTGTGAAAAAGATAAAGAAAGCACGTTAGAGGAGTCTTCAGTCGGCGATCAGTGATCAGCGACTGCTTGGATCCTGCAGGATATTCACTTCTAATCTCGACGTGCTCACATCCTCCCAGTGGGATGTTGATATTTGTCCGTTTTTTTAAACTGTTTCCTGTGTTTTTTGTGTGCATGCCAAGAAGTGCAAACTCTCTCTGAACAGTACTGAGGCTGATGGAAATAGTTTTTCAGGTATTTGCATCAACCAAACTGAAATCTTAACATGGATGGAGCTCGTATAGCTGAAAAATCAACTTTCATGGCACTCCATCTAATAGCTGCCAAGATACTCTATTTATCACTGAAAATGTGAATCTCACAGCAGAGCCAAGGAAAAGTAAAAAAAAAAGTCCAGGAATTACCCGAGTCAGGAGGATTCATGTTCATCAGACCAATACCAGATGATCTGATCTCTGGAGCTACAGTCGCCTGCAGAAACTAAACTTAACGTACCGATATCCTGCGGATGGACTTGAACTCCAGGAAGGTGAGATGCTCGGCCAGCTCGATGGGCTCCAGGTGGTCGAACAGCAGTGATGCTTTGCCTTTCTTGGCCTGTTTCTTCCGCTGCGTCAACTTCCGCATCCAGTCGTACGACGGACTGCGAGGAGAACAGTTGAGAAACTATCAGCCGATAAGAACCACTTTGTTTCTGTTGTTCTGTCAGTCCTGTGATGAATATCAGGTACAAAACAAGAACAACTGGCTCTTTAACTTTATTCATCCTTCAGGTAGTTCAGGATCAGGATCTAGATTTAGAGCTCAACTGGAGTTGGGATTCATTTTCAATCATTGGTGGGATGAATTCTCTTCCGTAACATACTTAAATAGCATTTTAATGAGCTTGCACTTTATGGAAGTATTTTAATTTTCTTGCTCATTATGCTTCTACTCCACAACATGATCACAGATTAAACTGCCAAACAGTTTATAGCAGCAGAGATGAAACAAGAAGGTGATCAACTTCTCGTTCGTAATTTTTCATCCCAAACATTTCATGGTTCACCTTCTCAAATGTGAGTTTTTTCTCCTTTTTTAAAATGCTCATTTTATTAATTCAAATTTATTTTAAATCATGTGGAGGCTGGAAAACCAAATAATGAACAAAGAGAACAGTCAGCAGATTATTCCTTCATGAAAATCATTAGTTATATATAGGAGATCATTCCTGCCCACTGCCATAAGACTTTACAATAACTCACCTCTGGCAAAATCCATCACAGTACAATAACACTGTTGACTGTGTTTCTTGGTTTCTTGCTTGTATATTATATATATAGATATATACTGTACCGTATATATATATATATATATATATATATATATATATATATATATATATATATATATATATATATATATATATATATATATATATATATATATATATATATATATATATATATATATATATATATGTTGACTGTGTTTATTGGTTTGTTGTATATAATATATATAGATATTTAATGTACTGTATATATATACTGTATGTACTGTGCATTTTATATTTTATATTTATATTTTTTATTTTATTGCTTTTCTATTATATTATTCTATTCTATTATTATTTTATTCTATTGTTTCTATTATTGCTCCTGTATGTATGCTGTTGTGGCGAAAAAATTTCCCCTCGGGGATTAATAAAGTATATACCTACCTACCTACCTACCTACCTAGTCCTATCCTGGTCACGTTAATTGCTGCTAATGAATTAAAGTTATGAATGCAGGACTTTTACATGTAGTGAAGTATTTTTATACTCTCACGCATGAGAGTATAAAAATACTTAACAAAGTTAATAAAGATATTCCTCTAAATCTACGTGTTGTGTTGGATCCTGTCGGTAGTTTGTGCGTCTGACGTCTTACATGGTGGAGATGTCAATGAGATTGAAATGCTCCTCACAGCCGAGCTGAGCCGCCACATCTCTGAACTCCTCAGTGATCCGGATCAGACCCAAGTCCAGGTTGAACTCTGCGGGGAAGGTCACGATCCAGTACCTGAATGCACACGGTTACAGTTTTACAGCAAACACTGATTACATTTCATTTAGCTGACGCTTTTATCCAAAGCAACTTACAACATACTGATGGTACACCATCGGGAGCAACTTAGGGTTCAGTGTCTTGCTCAAGGACAATTAGGAATGTGGACAGGAGGAGCTGGGGATCGAGCCACCAACCTTCTGATTAGTGTGCAACCCACTCTACCGTCTGAGCCACAGCCTCCACTGATGACACTCATATATTTCATGATACTGTGACATGTATTGGAAAACATTTCATTTTAGCTCCCAGAAACCTTCCACTGATCCAGAGTGCTGGTGTTTAATGTGAAAGTGTGAAGTCAGGGTTAAGACTAAATCTACGTGTTGTGTTGGATCCTACATCAGTGTGCCGTGAGAACAGGAGGTCTAGGACTCTGCTGTTCTGTGGGTTTGTGGACCAGCTCACCTCATCAGGTAACAGATCTTCAGTCGGCTTCTCTGGCAGCCGTCTCCTTCACAGTCGCGGTATGTGGGGTTCAGTTAAAGATTTTTTTTTTAAGGACTCTACTGTGAAATAAATCCACTCAGTGAGGACATAAATAACGTTGTGAATGTTGTCTGTAAAGTTACTGATAATGACTCCTCTGATTTAATACCAAAAACAAAAAATGACTTAAAAAAATTAGACGCTTCTTACTGAAGAGACTGTGCGTGTACAGGCTTTGTATTGTAAATCATTTACTTATTAATAAAGCTCTGATTGGCCTCGCATATCCCATACTATCCCCCTGTTGCTATTATTTTTGTTGCATTAATTCAAAATTTGCTGCCTTTATTTGTTTTTTTAGCATAAATTACTGCAACTTATGTCAACTTATTTGAAGTTTTTAAGTTACACGTCACATACAGTATTGAAGATATGCATGCCGACAGACCAACAGAGCACTTCCTGAGCAGCTCTGAAGACGTTGATCCAGGACGAGATCAATACTTTCTGATTAGCTTACAGTGGTTCAGTCAGAGAGCTGAGAGTCACTGAAATGACTGTGAACATCAGCAGCTCAAGAATTATGAGGATCCCATTAACACCATGAAATATTCATGTAGGATTTCCTGTAGGATGAAGGACAGTTAGTGCGGTATCACTTTACAGGCTGACATGTCTTCATCAGCAGGATCTCACGCTGCTGTTCAAACACTGTGGACGATCTGTGATCATGTTGTGAACCAGCAGTAGTTAGGTGGGATATATCATGAGGAGTTTTCCTGCCAGCTCCGAGGATGTAACATACCAGCGGTGCATCAGTAGCAGGCTGCGAGGGAGCAGGTCGGCCTGCAGCTCTCCACGCTCATCTGCAGAGGAGACAAAGACTCAATTCAAGTGTAAAATCACAACCACAAAACAACACGATCCAGATTAAAGTAATTTATTGTAGTAACCTGGTCCTTCAGCAGCATGACTGGGAATTATAATAAACAGAGCTTTATTAAAAAGGAACGAGATTCAACCTGGAAACATGTCATCTGCTGATTGTCTACATGTTTCTGAACATGTATCCTATGAAAACTGCAGAAACCGTCCTGCTGACCCAAACTCATCACAGCACCAAGTGGGGATTCATCCGCTACTGAAAGTAGTTCCCAACAAATGCACAACAGGTCCTCCTGTTTGTTAAAAACTACATCACAGCCATCTTTTGAAATTACTGAGCTTTATTAAAGCAATTATGAAATGTTAAAGTCTTATTATTATTATTAATTATTATTTAATCTGCAGGTGGGTCAAAAGGTAAAAACTAAGCTGTGAGCTTTATACTGCAGTTAGTTCGTCTGGTTCAAAGTAAGAATTAACATACTGTTAACTGATTTATGACTGTAAGTGGATTTTAACACAGGGCTCCTTTACAAAACAAGTTTCCATTTTAGTTGATATCATTCATAACATGACCACAGACAGACTCACCAAATGCATGAATGCATTCATTTAAGAGAGCGTCAAGAGACGCTGCCTTCCCCAGCGTGGACGATCCCATGGTGCCGAGCTGCAGGTGGGGGAGGTCAGGGGTCACAGGTCAGGGGTCAACTCTTCTCGCTCACGGCTCTGCACCAACAAGGGTTTTCCTGGAAGAAGAGAGTCATCATCACTCAGTTTTATAAGCTGTTGAAAAAACGGACTAAACTCTTCACATGGAAATGAAGATGTTTCCTGAAACTCTACGATGTCATGTTGTTTGTCTTTATTTAAATAGCTTTTAGAAAACACTTGTATCACAGGTATTCATGCTTTATCTAAAAGCAACACTAATCTGTATGAAGCAACCAGGAGAGGCATGATTCACTCTTTACACATACTGGAGGCTTCAACAGTGCGTTAACAAAAATCAGTTTCCAAAAAGTTGGACGTTGGGTAAAATGTAAATTAAAACAGAATGTGATGATTTGCAAATCGCATAAACCCATATTTAATTGAAAATAGACCAAAGACAACATCAGATGTTGAAATGGAGAAATTGTATTGTTTTATTAAAAATATATGTTTATTTTGAATTTGATGGCAGCAACACATCTCAAAAAAGTTAAGACAGGGTCAACAAAAGATGGAAAAGTTGCATAAAGCTAAAAAAAAAAATACATCTGGTGGACCATCTGACAACTAAAGATCAGTGACATCATTTATTATAAAAAGAGCATTTTTATTTTTTTTAAACAATAAAATGTCTCAGTTTCAACATCTGATATGTTGTCTTTGGTCTATTTTCAATTAAATATATAAATGTAAATCATGGCATTCTGTTTTTATTTACATTCTAAACAGTGTCCTAACTTTTTTAGAAATGGGGTTGTGTAAGAGCTGCAGAGCACATTACACCTGTCAGTCAGCACCACTGAAAGATGAAGTGAAGCCACAGATTATGTCATAATAACAGAGCATGTGCATGAGGTAATGTGATGAATAAAGGAAAACTGTGTAATCCATAACAATGTGAGATATATTTGCAGTTCCAGCATATTATAGGGATGTCTGCTGAAAACATTTCTTCACTGCATCAGAGGACATCTCACAAAGATATCTGATGAACAAAGATATCTGATGAACAAAGATATCTGATGAACAAAGATGTGTGATGAACAAAGATATCTGACGAACAAAGCTATCTGATGAACAAAGATATGTGATGAACAAAGATATCTGATGAACAAAG
This sequence comes from Brachyistius frenatus, assembly GCF_029030835.1. Lineage (NCBI taxonomy): Eukaryota > Metazoa > Chordata > Actinopteri > Embiotocidae > Brachyistius > Brachyistius frenatus. The sequence goes on along the minus strand of NW_027210817.1, from coordinate 267,451 downwards.
ATATCTGATGAACAAAGATATCTGACGAACAAAGACATCTGATGAAAAAAGATATCTGATGAACAAAGATATCTGGTGAACAAAGATATCTGATGAACAAAGATATCTGATGAACAAAGATATCCATGTTCTCATGTGTTTTTAACATTTTAGCTCCGTGTCATGTGTTCAAACCAAACCGGTCCAGCTAGCCTCCGCTAGGATTGTAAGTGCGTGACTATCCGTGGTGTTACGGTACGGGTGCTCGGAGCGACCAAAAAGGACCAAAAGAGACCCGACTTCACCAAATGGGTCATTTAATAGAACTATAACAAGTAGAAACTACATTATATTACATATTATATGGAATTCTATTCTAATTCTATTTTCCCATTGAGGAGGTGGAGGGATATTTCTAGTGATGAGCAGGGTGTGATGTCATCATGATTTGTTCCAGATGTTCTGTTGACCAGTCAGATCTCTGGGGCGGAGCTACTTGTTGATTTTTTTTTTTTTTAATTTTTATTTTATACACTTTATTAATCCCCGAGGGGAAATTTCTTTGCTACAGCAGGGGGGCTCTCAGGGGGGAGCTGCTGCAGCAGGCTGCCACTAGCGCGGCGCCAGGTAACCTGACCTGTGGTGCATGTTTTTGGATGATGGGAGGAAGCCGGAAAACCCGGAGAGAACCCATGCAAGCACAGGGAGAACATGCAAACTCCGCACAGAAAGGCCCAGGACCGGATTCGAACCCCGAACCTTTTTTGCTGTGAGGTGACAATGCTAACCACTGCACCACCGTGCCGCCCCTTTTTTTAAAATGAGGCTATTATTTTTTTTTATTATTATTTAAGGGTTAGGGTTTAAGGCCTATTAGGGTTGTATAAGTGTAACCAGAATAATTTAACCTGGGATCTTAATTATTATGTTTAGGAACTATGTTACTGTCCCCTTAAGTAAGGTCGACAGGTTGTCACATAGCCGTGTTTTCCTTTGTACACAGAAAAGTATGAGGAGAGTCAATCTTTTCCTTAATATACCATCTTTGTTACTCCATGCACAGAGACCAATAGAAGTGATCATCCACTTACTTATTCATTTTACCTTAATTTCTACCTACTGGCCAATGTTATTGTTATCTGATTTTTGGGTATATTGTGCTGATATGATGGGCTGACTGTGTATTTACTTTGTAGAGTGGCGCAGGCGTGTCTACATACAGAGGTACAATGTATGTGTGCTTGTTTTTTTTTCTTTTGTTTTTCTTCTCTCTCTGTTCTTCTAGGTGGGTGTACTAGTGGGTGGGTTGGGTGGGATAGGGTTGTTGTTCGTTTGTATATGTTAACAAAAAGCTGAAAAACAATGGAAATATTAATTAAAGTATATGTTTACTGTATTCTGTGTCTGTCAATATTTCCAAATAAAAAAACGATATAAAAATTTAAAAAAAGAAGTGATCATCCATCTCTTAATAGAGGGTCTTTGTTTTTCTGTCGTCTGTTCTTCGGTATGGTAGGAGTTGTGAGCAGGAAAAGATTAATCAGATTCTGCTAAAGAAAAGTTAACAACTTTAAATTGAATGTTGAACGACGAGCCATTGAAGAGCTTCAGGTTCTCCAACAGATCCTTAGAACTTTGAACATTTGATATCCTGGTGAGTTTATTGAAGTTCAATGCTTTTACTGTTGCATGTTAGCTTCATTAGCGGGAAGACAATATTTAGAAATAAGTTGTGGATTTTACTAAAACCAGTCAGGATAAATCTGAGAAGATTTGAGAACTCAACTCTTTCTTTTATACTTTTTTTCAATTTAATTTATTCCTGAGATCTCAGAGGTTTTTGATTTTCATATTACCTGCTTGGACACTTTTTGATGTGTGGAATTGTCAATTTGTTGTAGTATTGGTTATTATATTGTGTTCTCATTAAACCTGTTGTTGTAAGTGTAATTCGGGGTGGATATTTCTTGTCTGTGCAGCATTCAGACGAGTGACCTATTAGCCAGTCTCCTCATCAAACCTGGATTAGATTTGATAATTCCCCTATTTTCTGTCTATTCTGTACTGTCTCTAAAGCAACAGCTGCAGGGGGGTTACAAAAGCAAAACTCAAAACTGGAAGCAAAATACAGAACGTCACCCAGAGCAGCAGCAGCATCATACAATACATCAGAGAAGGTCCGTTTATTTTACATTCATTACATAAATCAGACATGCTGTACTCCCACTGAGGAGGGAAGAACCGCGGTGACTCCTGCACCTCCTCAGCAACTGAAGAAAACTTGTTCACAGCAGACATCAGGACTCATCAGAGAATTAAACACAAAGGTGCATTAGAGGAGCTTCACAATAGTTCAGGCCGGCACAGAGTCGGTCTCTGGCCTCTTTCCCATCCAATCATACAAAGGCTTCAGTTCCCCCTCACAACTAGTGCGCTTTAAAACCGTTCATTCATTCTGCACAGCGCTATGAACCTGCTGCAAAGCTCCCCCTTCTCCCTCATTAACAAATGTTTTCTCCCTTTATATTGTGTCCTCTCATTAAAAAGGGTGAATTTCAAGTTCTGCTAAATGTTTTGTGATCTTAGAATTGGTCTCGCTCAAACTGTTCGAGACCTTCACTCGTGCCAAACCACAAATGTGTGTATATCCTTATTAAATAGTTAAATCTGATGCAGTGTCATGACTGAAATGACATTCATTGATATATGTGTTCCAGCAAGCTCAAGAAATAAAGTTCAGGAAACATTTGGTTTAATCCTGAACATCTTGAAATGTAAACATGTAAAATCTGTTTCTGTTTCATGGCTAATGGGACACTTCATCAGTGATATTATGAAGTAGAGCTGACAAGTCAAGATGTCTGCTGTGAGTTCACCTGTAACACCTCACCTGTCCTCTCTTCATCCCTGCCTGTCTACCTCCTGAGGATCTCCCCTCTGTTCCTACATCACTCTGAACCTTCATGCTGTACCTGAACTCTGCTGCCGGTCTAAAAACCTGAGGTTTGCTTCATCATGCCTGACAGCAAGTTCTCACTGTAAACTTAAACTCAGTCACGTTGAGTATCAGAGTAGTAAAGTGTTTTGTAACCAAGCAACCCAGCAACCATCAGTGAGGTCATCAACCATCAGTGAGGTCATCAACCATCAGTGATGTCATCATCCATCAGTGTTGTCATCATTGGTTTGTGAACGTTATGAATCCTCCAGTTCAGATTCTGTCCATCACCATCTTGCTAGTTCAGAGCGGTTTGGAGCAGGAAGTGACCATATTTGGACGAGCTGGGGGAGGAGCCAGCGGTGGAACTGACCGATCTGATTGGAAACCTGACGATACTACGTCCCGCCCACCGATAGCTGTAACCTGACTGCACCACAAGCCTGTCAATCAAACGCCCCCAAAAACAGGTCTTCTTGAATCTTCTTTTCTAATGAATGAGGGATTATTTTCAGATGGACCTCCAGAAAACTAATAAGAAGGAGTGACTTTAGCTAACAACACCGAGATAACTCATGGACACATTTTATTCACTTTGGATTTGATGAGAGAAGTTGAATGGGAGTCTATGAAGCCGGAGGCTTTTTGGAGCCGACCTCTAGTGGCACTCGCTGGTATTGCAGCTGAAGACACTTCTGGATCAGAACCATTTTACAGACCTGAAGCTACGAACACTTTTATGTCCAGTCTGTAGTTTTATATCCAGTCTGTAGTTTTATATTGAGTCTGTAGTTTTATATCCAGTCTGTGTTTTTTATATTCAGTCTGTGGTTTTATATCCAGTCTGTAGTTTTATATCCAGTCTGTAGTTTTATATCCAGTCTGTGGTTTTATATCCAGTCTGTAGTTTTATATCCAGTCTGTGGTTTTATATCCAGTCTGTAGTTTTATATCCAGTCTGTAGTTTTATATCTAGTCTGTGGTTTTATATCCAGTCTGTAGTTTTATATCCAGTCTGTGGTTTTATATTGAGTCTGTAGTTTTATATCCAGTCTGTGTTTTTTATATTCAGTCTGTGGTTTTATATCCAGTCTGTAGTTTTATATCCAGTCTGTAGTTTTATATCCAGTCTGTGGTTTTATATCCAGTCTGTAGTTTTATATCCAGTCTGTGGTTTTATATCCAGTCTGTAGTTTTATATCCAGTCTGTGGTTTTATATCCAGTCTGTAGTTTTATATCCAGTCTGTAGTTTTATATCTAGTCTGTGGGTAAACTCACTATAATGTGAGATTTTGACGCTCCCACGTCATCTTGAGCAGACCTTGAAGTCCAAAAGTATTTGACAGTGGTCATGAGAAGATCATCCCATGTCAAACCCATATCTCTGCCAAAGCACCGAACACCAATGGAGGAATTCCAGGTGACTCCAGAGAATGGCAACAGACCTTTTTGAATTACCAGCGACTTTTACAGGAAGCAGATGTGTTGGTAATGGAAGACTACTAAGTTTGTAAATCTGCATGCTCTGACCAATCAAACAGCCCCGTCAGGAGCACAATGTTTGTGTGAAGACTACGTTCCTTGTCCGGTTTAATGATCAGGGCAGTTCATTGCTCAAATTTTTCAAAGAGTGTGTCAATCAGCGTTTATCGATTAAGAAACGACACAACACATCGGCTCTCATTGACCAGCTTGCCAGAGCGCTTCCTGCCAGCAGAAGTGAAAGAGACACCTCGGTTCAGGCCTGCACTAACTATGCTCCCCACTACTTCACTCATGAAGGGGAAGCCCATGTCCCAGTGCATGTGTTGGTGCCATCTCAAAATGGGGGACTTTGAATTACCTTTTTTCGCATGCTGACTTTGTGAGCTCTCTGTTGGGGGGCTGGAGAAGGCTTCTAGAGGCCAATGTACACGGTAAGTAAAACTATACTTTAATAGAGTGGTTTGTCACCAACTGTTGGTTAAAGGGGATCTGGTATAGCTGCATAATCCAAAGAAAGACCATATAAAACTTGCTCCCCACTGAAAGGAGCCGTACAGAGTTGTTTTAGACTCACTAGGAGACCTTATGCTGTGTTCCAGAGAACGTACTTCCTCTAGTACCGAACAAATAGTTCTCTTCCATGTTCGGACTCTTACTATGTCTTCATCTCTACAGTCGTGTTGTTTCAGATCACACTGCTCACACACTGCACTCCACAAACACACTGATTCTTCTGTCCAGCAGCAGCAGTGGAAAAGAAACACTTTGTGTTCAGGAACAGCTGCAGCTTCCTCACACGCTTTTAATCTGAAAATCCTTTAAGTCGGTGGCCCCGCCCCTTCCACTACGGAGCCAAGATGGCGACCGTTTAGGGGGGAAAGCGTCCAGAGTTTCAAACTTTTCTTTTTCTGCAGCGTTCTGAGTGCTTCATCCTGGAACTGGTAGTGATCTGATGTTAGTGTTAGTACACAAGTAGAACGTCTGGAACACAAGTAGAACATCTGGAACACAAGCAGAACATCTGGAACACAAGAACAACATCTGGAACACAAGTAGAACATCTGGAACACAAGAACAACATCTGGAACACAAGTACAACATCTGGAACACAGGTACAACATCTGGAACACAAGTACAACATCTGGAACACAAGAACAACATCTGGAACACAGCTCTGGACTCACCTAATGTATCGTGGTGCTTTGACCCTGATATTCACGAGCCGTTGTCCACGACAATAAACTGAAACTTTACACACTGCTGGTGCTTCTATATTTGAGAGGCTGTAGCTCAGTCGGTAGAGTGGGTTGCATACTAATCAGAAGGTTGGTGGTTCAATCCCCAGCTCCTCCTGTCCACATGCCTAAGTGTCCTTGAGCAAGACACTGAACCCTAAGTTGCTCCCGATGGTGCACCATCAGCATGTTGTAAGTTGCTTTGGATAAAAGCATCAGCTAAATATAATGTAATATATTTATAACTTGTGGAATACTTATAGCTCACTTTATAGCACAAACACAATTACACTGCTGGTTTGAACCTTTATGATAAAGTAAATCAACCATCTGATCAATAAAACATGATATGAAGTGAAATTTGATTTATTTGAGGCATTATTATATATATAAAATACATCATTATACATATAATGATGCTCCTCTCTACGACATTGTGGTACGCATGGGTCAGAGTTATTTAGAGTATATGGGTCAGCAGGTGATCACATTGTCCCATCAAGATTTTATTAATACTAATTTCTGAGTGTTGAATGCCTCTTCAGGCCTGGTTCTGTGAGTATGCAACCATTATAAATGGGTCTACGCTCTGATGTAGCATTTCATGTTTCTGCTTGGATACAATCCTCTGGACCTTTGGCACCAACCCGGTCTCACCTAACAGGTCCAGGATTGGATATACAATGTTTTACTATCTGCAGCAACAGTAAATAGACAAAAAACTAAAATAGGTAAACTATCTAAGTCAGGATAGAAATACAAATCATTTTGAAGCGTGACCAGTGGTTGATAATTTACCTCGTTACCTTTTTGTTATGTCATAGTACATAACAATAAATTAGCTCTTGATGTTTGTTGTTCCAAGAAGAGGTGACATTGGTGACGCTCAGTTCCTTGACTCTAGCGCCACCCTAAGGTCGAACTGTCCACTCGACCAACACTTACGCTGGACTGAGATGACACATATTCAGCTAAATTTTCAAACGATTCAGTCGTCGCAGACAAATTTCCAGCGTTGTGGCCCGAGTGGGAACGTTGGGAACGAAGGGGCATCGTAAGGTGACACAACTGAAGAATAGTGATGCAACTTCCAGGACAAGACACGACACCCCAACGGAGACAGGTCAGAATTTATCGCTTTTACCTGCGTCGTTTGACATATCCTACCAGGTGTTCCTTAATGTCGACCAATAAGACGACAGATAGCTCTCTGGCGTGCATTTGTAAAATACCGTTAGTAATCCTCAGACTTGATGCTAACTTGTTGACCGTCCTCTCCAACAACACAGTAACTCACCAACAAACAGGAACGATCGTACTTGTAGTGTTGCTGGTCTTCCAAAAACATGGTGAGAATTTATGGCATAACAACCAGCATAGTTACCATCGTGAAATACAAACTGATACAAATAAGGTCTGATCTCGACCTTAGAGCAACTTAATAACTGGATTTCAAATTTTAGTGTGTTGCACTTATGATATATTCAGAAAACATTGACGTACAATCTAATATATGTGCAAAAAATAGCAGTAGAAATGACAGGATACAGTCATAACTTATAGTTAATACCAATTAAAAGGGTAATCTATAAATTATTTTATGAAGTAAAATTAGTAGTAAACTTTTCAACCCTCGTTGCCAACTTTAGTGCACCCAGCTTGGCTCATGCTTTATTAATTGCGGTAGCAGGATTTAGAAACGTCTAAATCCAGACCTGTTTGTTATAAGAAAGCATTTCTTTATCACAACTTTTCTTGGCTGAGCAAAACAACCACATCCATAAAAGCAGCATAACATGTATGATGAGAAGTTCTGTACATCAGAGGCAGCATTACATAACCACATCCATTAGAAAGCAGTCCATTTATTTTATATTATTCATCATTAATAGAGGACAACAAGAACAACCCCAGGTTTCTTTTCAGCACTGTAGCAGGCTGACAAAGAGTCCCAGTTCTGTTGAGCCGTCTATTCCTTCAGCTCTCAGCAGTAATGACTTCATTAACTTCTTTACTAATAAAATTCTTACTATCAGGGAGAGAATCGGGCCGACTGATGTGATGTTAAACACTTATGCTGATCGGGCTCCCGGAGCCTCGCCGGGATCTTCAACTGTTAAAGGGTTCAATCTCACATTCACACATCATGTGTTTGGAGAGTGGGAGGAAACCAGAACCATCAGGAAACCCATCAGAGAGTTAGACACCAGAACCATCAGGAAACCCATCAGAGAGTTAGCCAACATTTCATAATTAAACTGCAACAGCTTTGATCCCCTATCTCACATCCAAAGAGTTTTTTCTTCAGCGAAGACTCGTCGTCCAACTCGGGACTGGACTCCATCGTTGGAGTGTGACATTCAATGTTGGCCAATTGAAGCACAAATCAATCATCAAACAAATGAATTACTAAAAGTAAGAAGCCCAAATCAACTGAAGCAGCACTCTTCCTGCTGACGGCGTGACGCCTCACACACAACAGACGGTTCTGAAACTTTTCAAAGTGCCTCTTTCACTTTACATCACACTGCTTTCAAGGCATGCCACAGTAATGTGTTACATGTCCATCGATGGGACACACCTTGTTCAGTTTTTCTGCCTTCTGATTTCACAGCTTGGCTGTGCATGTTACAGTCAGCTGTGCCCTTTAGCAGGACTTGTGCTTTTCCTGCCCCCACAATGGGTCACTGTGTCTCTGCCTCTGACTCGCGGATGCGTCATTGTGCGCTTATGTGCATCGTCGAGTGACAAACACACACACACACACACACACACACACACACACACACACACACACACACACACACACACACACACACACACACACACACACACACACACACACACACACCTCTTCATCCAGAGAGAATGTACCACAACAATACAGTAACATGTTGTTTCTTTCCAACACTGACAACCTCAATAACAAAGAGTGAAGCCAGAGTTACTTATTCAAACATGTTCACTCTTCACCGGCCTTTAAAGCTGTATAAAGATTTACAGCAAATACAAAAACTATCAAATCTGTAGAGCATTCAACAAACAGAACTTACCGTGAATCAGCGGCTGAACAACCATCCAGAATAATAACCAGTTGTTTTGCTGAGAAAACAAACTGCTGGAAGCTGCTGGCTGTCCAGCACACAGAGACTACCATGGTGGAGAGAATACTACGCTTCCTCCTCCTCCTCCTCCTCCTCCTCCTCCTCCTCCTCCTCTTGTTGGTAAACACAGCAGCCTGGAGCAGCTGCAGTCTGCCATGTGACCCCCCCCCCCCCCCCCACCACCACCACCACCACCACACACACAAACACGGCAGGGTTTTTTTTTAGATTTGGGAGAACCTCCCACTGATTGCACTGGTCTTAATCTCAACTATCAGTACATGCAAATGTAGAGATGATTTAAAATAGAACATGTATCATTGATGCCCCTGAAGACCCAGTTTTATATTTTGCCTGAGCAGTAAGTTACGTTTGGTGGTGTGGTTCTGTTCTGGGACTCCCCGTCCTTCATGGAAGAATAAGACCGACAGAACAGAGCAGCATCATTGACAACAGAAACGAGTGATTAAATCAGATAGAGCAGATCTAGGGTGGTAGTGGGGGGGAAGCGGCTAGCAGAGGAAGCAGGAAGAGCAGGCAGGCTGAAGACGCTTAAATAAGGCGCCCTGTTTGAGATGAACCAATCAATGCATTGTGGGGAATCAGCTGAGTGTCAGCTGATGGGGGCCGGCCTCGAGATCAGATGATGAGCTGTCAAGAGACCTGAACTAATGCTATGCTCACTTTGATAATTAAGACAGAAAATATAATGTAGATTTCTTTAAGAACAGTTTGTTTCTTAAACAATTACAAAATAACCGCAATCCTCCAATTTATCATCATCACCATAACAACAGTTATCTTGGGTTTTCAACACGCAGGTAATAAATGGTAAAATGGTCTGTATTTGTATAGTTTTATCACCTTTCGGTTTCAAAGCGCTTTAACATGTTTTTCCATTCACCCACTAATGAGACAGATCACCATGCAAGGTGCTGCCATCAGGAGAAGATTCACACACCGATAGTACACCATCGGGAGCAGCTTAGGGTTCAGTGACTTGCTCAAGGACACTTAGGCATGTGGGCAGGAGGAGCTGGGGATTGAACCACCAACCTTCTAATTAGTGTGCAACCCACTCTGCTGTCTGAGCCACAGCCTGCAATGAGAGAAAGACAGAACTCCACAAACAAGCCTTTTTAAATGAATATGAAACTACAGACTGGATGTAAAACTACAGACTGGATATAAAACTACATGCTGGATATAAAACTACAGACTGGATATAAAACTACAGACTGGATATAAAACACAGACTGGATATAAAACTACAGACTGGATATAAAACCACAGACTGGATATAAAACTACAGACTGGATATAAAACTACAGACTGGATATAAAACTGGTTATAAAACCACAGACTGGATATAAAACCACAGACTGGAGATAAAATGACAGACTGGACATATAACTACAGACTGTATATGAAACTACAGACTGGATATAAAACTACAGCCTGGATATAAAACCACAGACTGGATAAATAACCACAGACTGGATATAAAACACAGACTGGATATAAAACTACAGACTGGATATAAAACCACAGCCTGGTTATAAATATACAGACTGGATGTAAAACTACAGACTGGATGTAAAACACCAGACTGGATATAAAACTACAGACTGTATATGAAACTACAGACTGGATATAAAACTACAGCCTGGATATAAAACCACAGCCTGGATATAAAACTACAGACTGGATATAAAACACAGACTGGATATAAAACCACAGACTGGATATAAAACCACAGACTGGATATATAAATACAGGCTGGACATATAACCACAGACGGGATATAAAACTACAGACTGGATATAAAACCACAGACTGGAGATAAAATGACAGACTGGATATAAAACTACAGGCTGGATATAAAACTACAGACTGGATATAAAACTACAGACGAGTTTTATTATTAGTTTTCTGGAGGTCCATCTGAAAATAATCCCTCATTCATTAGAAAAGAAGATTCAGAAAGACCTGTTTTTGGGGGTGTGTCTGTTTGATTGACAGGCCTGTGGTGCAGTCAGGTTACAGCTATAGGTGGGCGGGACGTAGTATCGTCAGGTTTCCAATCAGATCGGTCAGATCCACTGCTGGCTCCTCCCCCAGCTCATCCAAATATGGTCACTTCCTGCTCCAAACCGCTCTGAACTGTCCCGCTAACAATGTGGGCTTCATTGACAATTGGAATACTTTCTGTGGAAAACCTGGTCTGATCCGGAGAGACGGCATCCATCCTACTTTGGATGGTGCAGCTCTTCTTTCTAGAAATATGGCCATGTCTCTTAACAGCCCTAAAACCTGACATCCAGGGTTGAGGCCAGGATGCAGAGCTGCTCCTCTGCAGCTTCTTTAGAGCTGTCTCTCACCCAAAACCTTCAACATCCTATAGAGGTTGTGTCTGTACCCAGACCACCTGTATTTAAAAAACTCAACAAAAGATCTGTCAATAAAAATGTCATAAAAATTGACAGATTTTTGAAAACCCTGTCACCGTGGTAACCACACCCTCCATCTGGTTCTGTCGTATGGGATGGAAACTGAAAATTTAATTGTATTCCCTCAAAACCCTGTATTGTCGGACCACTTCTTATTAACATCTGAAGTTCCAATAATGGACTACACAGCATGTGGGAATAAATCCCACTACAGTAGATGTCTGTCAGATGATGCCGTGGCCAAGTTTAAGGAAGCAGTTACATGTTTATCCTCTTCGATGCCGTGTGTTAAAGCAGTGGAAGACATCTACGTTGATCTTAGTCCCACACAAGTGGATCATCTGGTAGAAAACACTGCAGTATCTCTGCTACAACTCTAGATGATGTCACCACTCTGAAGAAGAGAGTCATGAACCAGAGGAAGTTGTCTCCATGGTACAACTCAGAACTACGCTCTGCTAGGCAGCGACTAGAAAGATGGAAAGGAAATGGAGTTCCACTAATTTAGAAGAATTTCACCTGCCTGGAAGGAGAGTCTAATATTATATAAGAAAGCTCTTCGTAAGGCCAGAACTTTATATAATTCATCATTAATAGAGGACAACAAGAACAACCCCAGGTTTCTTTTCAGCACTGTAGCAGGCTGACAAAGAGTCCCAGTTCTGTTGAGTCCTCTATTCCTTCATTAACTTCATTAACTTCTTTACTAATAAAATTCTTACTATCAGGGAGCGAATCGGTCCGACCCTTCCTGACACCATCACCGATGTGTTGTTAAGCACAGCAGCCCTGAAAGCAACTGTAGGACCAGATGTAAACTTGGAACATTTCTCTCCTGTTGAGCTCTCTGAGTTAACTAGAATTATTTCTTCATCTGGATCCTCGAGCTGTCTGTTAGATCTCATCCCAACTAAACTTTTTAAGGAAGTCTTCCCTTTAATTAATACTTCCATATTAGATCAGATCAACCTATCTATTGTAACCGGCTATGTACCGCAGGCTTTTAAAGTGGCTGTAATTAAACCTTTACTTAAAAAGCCGACTCTTGATCAGCTGTTTTAGGAAACTACAGACCAATTTAAAACCTGATGTTTATTTCTAAAATCCTTGAAAAAGTTGTTGTAAATCAACTTTTTGATCATTTACAAAGGAATGATCTGTTTGAAGATTTTCAGGCTTTAGAGTTCATCATAGCACAGAAACAGCTCTGGTGAAAGTTACTAATGACCTTTTATTAGCCTCAGATAATGGACTCATCTCTGCACTTGTTCTTCTGGACCTCAGTGCTGCTTTTGATACGATTGATCATACGATCTTATTACAGAGATTAGAAGACGTTACGAGGATTAAAGGAACTGCATTAGACTGGTTCAAATCCTACTTATCAGATAGATTCCAGTTTGTCCATGTCAACAATGAGTCTTCCAGACAAACAAGAGTTAGTTATGGAGTTCCACAAGGCTCAGTGTTAGGCCCAATACGTTTTACTTTGTACATGCTTCCATTAGGAGATGTCATCAGGAGGCACTGCATCAACTTCCATTGTTATGCAGATGACACTCAGCTATATCTTTCTATAAAACCAGATGAAACTAATCAGTTAGTAAAACTTGAAGCCTGTCTAAAAGACATAAAGGCCTGGATGACCAAAAACTTCCTGCTTCTAAATTCAGACAAAACGGAAGTTCTTGTCCTTGGTCCTAAACACCTCAGAAACTCTTTCTGTAATCACTTAGTTACTCTAGATGACGTTGTCTTGGCCTCCAGCAAAACTGGGAGGAACCTTGGAGTCATCTTTGATGAGGATTTGTCCTTTAGACACCATATAAAGCAAATCTCCAGAACTGCCTTCTTTCATCTACGTAATATTAATAAAATTAGGAAAATCCTTCCTCAGCGTGACGCAGAAAAACTCATTCATGTGTTTGTTACTTCTAGACTAGATTATTGTAATTCCTTGTTGTTAGGATGTCCAAATTACTCATTAAAAACCTGCAGCTGATCCAAAATGCTGCAGCAAGAGTACTGATGGGATTTAACAAGAGAGATCATATTTCTCCAGTTTTATCTTCTCTTCACTGGCTTCCTATTAAATCAAGAATAGAATTTAAAATTCTCTTGATGACTTACAAAGCTCCACATGACCAGGCTCCATCATATCTTAGAGATCTTATAGAACCATATAATCCTAGCAGAGCACTTCTCTCTCAGTACGCTGGTCTACTTGTGGTTCCTAGAGTTTATAGAAGTAGAATGGGAGGCAGAGCTTCAGTTTTCAGGCTCCTCCCCTGTGGAACCAGCTCCCAGTTTGTGTTGGAGGGGCAGAAACCCTCTCTAGCTTTAAGATTAGACTCAAAACGTTCCTTCTTGATGAAGCCTATAGTTAGGGGTGGCTCAGGTAGACCTGAACCAACCCTTAGTTATGCTGTTATAGGCCGAGGCTGCTGGAGGACCTCGTTACATGCTGAGCTTCTTTTCTTTCCTCCTACTCTTTAACTGACTCATACCTCACCATCTTCTTCTCTCCCATAGTTTCTTCTTATTAGCTGTTGTCTCCATTCAGTTCCTTCACTCGTGTAGTTTCTGTTCTTTATTTTCCAGATGTCCCGTCATGGAGCTGCATGTCTCTGCTCTGCGCTTGTCGTCTCCACCAACAGTTCTTCTCTTCTATGTCTATGCTGTCCTTTTCTCTCTCTGCTTTCCTCTCACCCCAACCGGTCGAGGCAGATGGCCGCCCACCACTGATCCTGGTTCTGTTAACAGATGCTCCGCCCACCCCTGATCCTGGTTCTGTGAACAGATGCTCCGCCCACCCCTGAGCCTGGTTCTGTGAACAGCTGCTCCGCCCACCTCTGATCCTGGTTCTGTTAACAGATGGTCCGCCCACCTCTGAGCCTGGTTCTGTTAACAGATGCTCTGCCCACCTCTGATCCTGGTTCTGTTAACAGATGCTCCGCCCACCTCTGAGTCTGGTTCTGTGAACAGATGCTCCGCCCACCCCTGAGCCTGGTTCTGTTAACAGATTCTCCGCCCACCACTGATCCTGGTTCTGTTAACAGAAGCTCCGCCCACCTCTGATCCTGGTTCTGTTGGAGGTTTCTTCCTGTTAAAGGGAGTTTTTCCTCCCTCTGTTGGAGGTTTTTCTCCCTTAAAGAGGAGTTGTTGTTTTTTCCCTCCTAGCTTATGTGGGAATTGTTGAATTGTTGGTTTCTCTGTATAATATTGTAACGTCTTGCTGTAATGACTTTAATGTGTTAAGTGCCATGAAATAACCTGTGTTGTGATTTGGCGTTATATAAATAAAGTTGAATTGAATTGAACTAGCAAGATGGTGATGTACAGAATATAAACTGGAGGCTTAATGACATTCACAAACCAACGATGACATCACTGATGGTTGATGACATCACTGATGGATGATGACATCACTGATGGTTGATGATTGTGCTCGACTAAGTCTGCTGCAATGATCTCTGGAACAGTGGCTGTGGAGAGGTGACTCCGCCCCCACTGCTGCACAGAGTGCTGGCCACTTGTGCCGAGCCACAGTCGTGTTCTAGTGAATTTTGTGCAATTTGGACGTGTGACACGTTTAAAAGTAATGAAGATGAATAAAAAACGCAATCGGCTGTTCCACAGAACATCACAACAGAAGGAGTCTTCAGTTCCTGCAGCGAGCTGTTCTCAACAAACAGGGTTTGCACTACTTTTAACACAAAAAACGATTGAGTGCGTGGAAGGGCGGTGAAGATGACAACGACACCACAGCAGAGTGTGAAAGTAGCAGCTTAACAGAGTTGCTGATAGTTTGTAATGTTTGTTGAAACTGGTCAAACAGACCGATAGTCTAAAAAGAACCAACAAGAATATTGATAAAGAACCAGACTGATGAGAGTATGGATCAGGTGAAATTTAAATTGTAATCATACTTGTCCCCACAGCTGCCTGCTGAAGCCCAAAATTCAGTGAATATACAGTTTTACAACAAATAACTGCTGCTCTGAACCTTCGTCTGTAATCTAACTGACCGAGGAAGACTTTAGGAAGAAGATTTAAAACATTTGCACATTGACAGGTAGCTCATTGGGAATGGACAAGATGTGGTGATCTGGCTTCACACAGCTGGTAGGACGGTGGAAGCAGATGGTCTCTGTGTTTCTGAGTGTTCACAGTCAATCACACATCCTGTTTCATCACTGATGACTTGGCTTTCTTAATGTGAGATGTCTCAGCTCGTGTTCTTCATCAGCTGCTAATGAGATGAAACTGAAAGAGGAATGTGTGTTTCCACTAAACTCCAATATTCTCTGTCATTTGTGACTTGTTTGCAAGTTTCATCATCCTCAAAAATCCTTCCAGTACTCAGTGAAAAAAAGCATCATCATCATCATCATCATCATCATCATTATCCTCAGTAAATGATGTACCTGGAGAAAGACGGAGAGACTGCTGAGTTCTGGCCGGTCTGATGCTCCAGACTCAAACATGGCTATGGTTGCATGTGCAAGACACACACCCTCCCCATTATCCAGATAAATATGTTTAACATTATTTAATTACATATTTCAAAATAATTATGAAATAAAAACTGTTTTGGCAACATGTAATAAAAATGGTTTTAAACTTCTATTTGGTTAATTTCTGTGTGAAAACACACTGATGGCTTTAACAGCGCTGAACGACTCTTCACAGCAGCGACACCAGCGGGTTACAACTTACATTCAAATTTGTGTCCCTGCATTGCTGACGGTGCAATTTTCAGTTTGCCCAAACTTCCTGATCATGGATAACACATTCATTCCAATAAAAGCTGCACACTAAAAACAAAACACAGGGATGACAACATGCTCGTTTAGAGAGTTTCTGTGATTTCCTGCCAGCTGCCGCACACACTCACGATGTAAATTCATCCTGCAATACGTTTTACATCCATCAGAACACATCAGTAGGACAACCTGACCTCACACACATCCACACACACACTCACATAACCTTCAACATAATGCTTCACTCTGCCATCTTCGTGTTCATGCTCTTCCAGGAGACACAGTGAATAATTTAATAGACTGTTTGACAGTAAAGGCACGTCTCAGCTCCATTCCAGGAATGTTCTTACACACAGTCAACCGCAGATTAAGCTGCTTTTCTTTACATGTTTTCTGATGATATTTTGCTGTAATACTGATTTATTATCTCAGCAACAACATAAAAATGCTTTCATCAGGAGTAATGGGCTGTAAAATGTAGTTTGTGTTGACATTTCTGAACGCTTTTAGAATGAAAGCAATATAGATAATAATAGATCGATAGATCGATAGATCGATAGATAGATAGGTTTTTTTTTAAAACATTTAAACAAACAAGAAAACAGACAACAGTGTTATTGTTGTGTGATGAATTTTGCCAGAGGTGAGTTATTGTACAGTCTTATTGCAGTGGACAGGAATGATCTCCTGTATCAGGAATGATCTCCTGTGTCTGGAATGATCTCCTGTGTCTGGAATGATCTCCTGTATCAGGAATGATCTCCTGTATCTGTCCTTGTGACAGCGGAGCTGGAGGAGTCTTTTGGAAAAAGTACTCCTCTGTCCCTGCAGCAGGTGGTATTACCAGGTATTATTATAATAGTTTCCTCAGCGTCCTCCTCTCCACCACCTTTTCCAGACTATCAAGTGTGCAGCCAATGATGGAGCCGGCCTTCTTAACCAGTTTGTTAAGTCTGTTGGTCTGTTGTTAAGCCTCCCTGCCGCCCCCTCAGGACAGGGGTTAGGGTTCATCCCTTATACACCCAACCACTGACTCCTCCTCCCGTCCATCCCTTATGCTGTCAGGAGTCCTGTTTTCCTCCGTTTTGCCCCCGATCTCCTCTCCTCCTGTGTCCCCTCAGTCCTCTGTCTGCTTGTTCTGTGTCCTCCTCTTCTCACCTCCCGTGGAGGTGGCCCCTCACCAGTCCCAGCAGCTGCAGCCACTCACCCCAGATCACCACCTGCAGGTGTGCTGCATCTCCCTGATCACCTCCCCGGACTATATATACCCTGCCCCGGCACTCCTCTGGTGGTCAGTTCATTAGTTAGTCACCCATCCGTTCTCCGTCCGTCCTCCGTCCGTCCGTCCTCCGTCCGTCCTGTTCCCGTTCCTCCGGCTCCTGTTCCACCTGCATAGCTCCCTGTCGGAGTCACCAGTTGGTGGAGTTGCCCTCCCGACTCGGAGGATTATAGAATCTATTTTTTCCAGCGGATCTGTCCGCTGGTCTGCCGGCCAGCCGTGTCTCCCTGGATCAGTTGAGTTACCCTCCCGACTGGAAGCAAGTGGACACTGTAGGTGCCACCTTTTGGTTTGTTTTTTCATTTGTTTGTTTTTATTTATGGAAATAAAGACTGTATTTTGGAACCGATACCCGAGTCTGTGAGCCTGCATTTGGGTCCTGGTAAAACACCCACCACATAACATATACACCCAACCACTGCAGAGTCATCAGAGAACTTCTGCAGATGTCTCAACTCTGAGTTGTACTGGAAGTCAGTTGTGTAGAAGGTGAACAGGAAGGAGACAGAACAGTTCCCTGAGGAGCTCCAAAACCACTGACCACCGTATCAGACAGCACACTGCCCAGACGGACAAACTGTGGTCTGCCTGTCAGGTAGTCAGTGATCCAGGAGACGGTGGACGCGTCCACCCCCCCAACCTCCACCACCTGCAGCTTCTCACTCAGCAGCAGTGGTTGGATGGTGTTGAATGCACTGGAGAAATCAAAGAAAGTGATTCTCACAGATTCACCGGTTCCATCCAGCTGAGCTCATTGCAGCAGGTAGATGATGGCGTCGTCCACTCCCACATGAGGCTGGTATGCAAATTGCAGCGGGTCCAGTGAAGATTTCACCAGCGGCCTGAGGTGGGTCAAGACCAGCACCTTCATCACATGAGATGTGAGGGCAACCGGTTGGTAGTCGTTGAGGCCAGATGGAGTCGTCTTCTTCGGTACATGAACCAGGCAGGACGTCTTCCACAGCACCGGGACTTCCCCCTGCTTCAGGCTCAGGTTGAAGAGGTGTTGTAGGACCTCAGCCAGCTGGACAGCGCAGGTCTTCAGGACCCCGGGGCTGATGCCGTCAGGTCCTGCAGCCTTGCGCTGGTGGAGTCTCTCCAGCTGTCTCCTAACCTGGCCAGTCGTCACAGAGAGGGGTGTGTGTGTGTGTGGTGGGGGGGGGGTCGAGGTTTAGATGGAGGAAGAGCCCTTTGATATTGAGGGCTCTGTGTCCATGCAGCTCACCAGAGAGGACTGACTCTATGCAGTTCACCAGGGGGTGCAGAGGGGGGGGGGTGGAGGCAGCAGAGGTGTTTGGGAGGTGTGAGGTGTGGAGGAGACAGATGAGGGTGGTGAACTAAACCTGTTGAAGAAACAGTTTAGTTCATTTGACCTCTCCAGGGAGCCCCCTGGTTGTCTCTCTCTCCCCTTGAACCCAGTAATCTCCTTCATACCGGTCCACACCTCCCTCACGTTGTTCTGTTGGAGTTTGGCCTCCAGCTTCCTCCTGTCGGAGTCCTTGCACTCCCTGAGCTTCTCCTTCAGGTGGCGCTGCACTCTCCTGAGCTCCTCCCTGTCCCCAGACCTGAAGGCTGCTTTCTTCTTATTAAGAAGAACTTTCAGGTCACTGGTGATCCACGTCTTATTGTTGGGGAAGCATTTTACAGTCCTGGATGGTACAGTGGAGTGTTCACAGAATTTGATGTATTCTGTGATACAGTCCGTCCTGCTGTTGATGTCCTCCCCATGTGGTCCACACAGCACATCCCAATCTGTGGACTCAAAGCAGTCCTGCAGGGTGTCTTTAGCCTCCTGTGTCCACCTCCTCACAGTGCTGGTTGTTACAGGCTTGTCAGGATCCCTGTCTGACCCTGGTGTGTCTCCCTCTGTTTTGTCCCCAGTCGCTTCTCCTCCTGTGTGCTGTCAGTCCCCTGTCTGTTTGTTATTGTTTTCCCATGTGTTCTGTGTCCTCCTCTCCCCGCCTCCTGTCACCTCCCCTAGCCACACCCCTCACCAGTCTGAGCAGCTGCCACCACTCTCACTAATCACCACCTGCAGGTGGCTCATTCCACTGATCACCTCACTGGACTATATGAACCCGGTGTCACCCGGTGTGACCCGGTGAGGTTGTCACTGCCAGTCATGTCTGTCCCTCCCTCCCTCCCTCCCTGTCTCCGTCCCTGTCTCCGTCCCTGTCTCCGTCTCCCTCCCTCCCTGTCTCCGTCTCCCTCCCCCCTCCCTCCCTGTCTCCGTCTCTGTCTCTGTCTCTCTGTCTCTGTTCCTGCTCCCGTTCTGCTACTAGCCAGTGCTACAGTCCATGCTGCCCGGTCACTCCAGTACCCAGTCTGTTGCTGCTCGCTGTAGAGGACCTCGGGATTTCCCCAGTGGTTAAAGTCTCCAGTAACTGCCAAAAATGCACCGGGATGCTGAGTATGCAGTTTGGACACAGTGGAGTGGATGGTGTCCACTGCTGCCTCTGTGTCAGCTGATGGAGGAACGTATACAGCGATAACAATGGCGGACGAGAACTCCCTCTGCTAATAATACGGGCGCATCCCCACAGCTAGAAGTTCAATGTCCGGGCTACAGAACGGTCCTGAAGCCGGGTACAGCCGCGCTGTGGTCCGGGAAATGTGAGTGCAGCCATGTCTCAGTGAAACACAGGATGCTGCACTCCCGGTATTCCCTCTAGGTCTTTACCAGCGCGCCGAGCTCATCAGTCTTATTGGCCAAAGACCTCACGTTCCCCATTAAAATCGCCAGTACCGATGGTTTGTATTTCCTCCTCTTCGCCTTCATCTTACCGCCAGCTCTGCAATCCCGACTTCTCCGAAGTTCCTCCGGGATTTCAGGCCTCGCTCCGGGCAGCAGCAGCGGTTTATGAGCGCAATCAGCTGATCGCGCAAGTAAACAATGCCCCCAGTCCACTGTGCATGGCTCTCCGTTACAAAGAGGTAAAAAAGTAACAGAAAAGCCACCAGAAAAGTGGAAAAGTTACGGTCCATTGTCTGACTGTCACTTAACAATTAACATGAAGGCCAATATTTGCTCCTTTCGCTTGTGATTTGTCTTCAGGAAATCCTGGAAATAATCTGTCTTCAGCTGCTGGGTGCTCAGTTATGTTCACTACTTCATCTTAACTGTGTCTGTGCCACCCGGTATCACAGCAAAGTGTGACATGGACACGCCTTGGCCTGTCTCTGCGTTGAAGTTACACGTTTTCCTGCAGTGGACGAAAATTAAAACTACTGCATGCGTAGAGCTGTGTGATTTACAGGAAAATTTCACTTTTCGCTAAAACACAAGGTTGGGGTTATTGAGTAAGTTCATGGTTGGAGTTAGAAAACAAAAAACAACTCAACAAAAACTTTGTCACCTCCTGGATTCAAACCTCATCGTCTCACATGGCAGCATGTGACTAATGCCAACAAACCCCTACTTCTCCTAATACCCCCACCTGTCCTGTGTTACCTCTGTTGCGGGGCCTTGGTCACATGATCCCGCAGCAGAGGCTAAACTTGCGTGCGTGTAAGTTTCACGCTTTCAAAACTTGTAACTGTCACGCCGAGACAGGCTGAAGCGTGGCTATTTCTCATTTTGCTGTAGTGGACTGTTTCAGTGATTCGTGCAGAGTTCAAACTGAGCCATAAAACAAATATAAACATTTCTGGAAAAATATTAGTGAGGTTAAAGTTAAACACTGAAAAAAAAGATTCTAATCAAGTGGGTTTTTTTCTGAAAATGTAAGTCACTGTTGCACTTGGTTGCTTTCTATTGTGTGTGTGTGTGTGTGTGTGTGTGCGTGTGCGCGTGTGTGTAAACCTCATTGTTTACGTTTTCATGATTGTCTACTTGTGACATTCAAATTCCAGCAGTGTTTGTGACAGCAGAGACAGATAAGTTCATCTGATGTGTCGTCACGAGGTCTCAGAGCAGCTCTGTGATCAGAGGACGAGCACTCACATGCACAGCCATGAATAAACCAGGGCACGCTTCTTATTTCAGCTGTTTGGGATCAAACAGGAGAAATAAATCTGAATTAATCACACTGTCATCTGGTAGAACTGTAACAAAATGGTAAACAGAAACGTGATAAACTGTCCTGGACCTTTGTGAAGCCCTTTAGAGTTCAGGGTGAGGACAAGTTGTTGTACAAGAATCAAATGGATCAGGAGCGCACCGTTTCACTTCATTCGCTGAACCCAAGTACAACACTTCACTGTGTTTTTACCTTGCAAACATGAACATGCACACTGGACACACATCTGCAGCCGGAGAATAAAGAAGAACCTCTCGGTTTCCTTTTCACCTGTTCTTCAGTGTGTCTCTGATCCACAGGCTGATAGACTGATGTACAATTATGGTCTCTTCATCTGAGAACATCGTTTTGCAAAACGTTGGGACGCTGTGTAAAATGTAAATAAAAACAGAATGCAATGTTTTGCAAATCACATAAACCCATATTTAATCATTAAATCCAGAAGTAACCACACATGTCGACGCTGCAGCCAGGCTGTTGGCTTCATGAATAAATGGACCTGCTTTATAAACCCAGAGTCAGATTACCGTCAGCCCATTATGTGCAGTTTCTCAGGTGACAGCCAATGAGAAAATTATTCTGATCAGGTGATTCACGTGTCGGTCGTGCTGCTGCTTGTTTTGAATTTATGCAACTGCAGCAGATTGTTGAAAACACGGAGTTTGATTCAACTTGGAGTTTACAGCCAATCAAGAGACCTTTCTGACTCCGAAAATGATGCAGAGACTTGAATGGTTTATAAAGTGTGTCACTGTCTTCAACTAAAACTAAACTGGACACTTGTTGTGGGCATGTAAATAAGGGTCTTATTTCCTTTTTTGAGTTTTTCACAAACAAACTGTCAGAAGGTCGCAATGGTTTTCTAGTCCGTGTTTGTGTACATGTACCTGCTATTGTAGTATGAATAGATATGTACAGTCCATCCTCCAGCCTCCTCTGTTCCATAATAAAAAATAAAAACGGACAAATTCTTTGTCAACTACACTACAGACAGCAGAAGAAGAGAAGAAGAACATTTACTTGGTGAGGAGTCTGTCCAGACTGACATTAAAACTGTAACAGTATTGTGAAAAGATTAAAGAAAGTCATCTGATAACTCTCCTGCATGTTGAGCTAGTAAAGAGTACAAATCTACACAACACAACACACCTGTAAGAGACGTTCAGGGTCCTGATCTCAACACACCTGTAAGAGACGTTCAAGGTCCTGATCTCAGCACACCTGTAAGAGACGTTCAGGGTCCTGATCTCAACACACCTGTAAGAGACGTTCAAGGTCCTGATCTCAGCACACCTGTAAGAGACGTTCAGGGTCCTGATCTCAACACCACGAGTCCGCGTGGAGTTCCAGACTGAAGACACTGAGACCGTCTGAGTCCTCAGAGAAGGTGTGTTAACTTCTCCAAGATGGAGGCTCACCCAAAATATTTATTTGATTTAGTTTTTTCTCTCTTTCGAGTTAACTGATTAAAAACCATTAATGTCAATTCTTGAAAAAAATATCCTCACTTTAGTGTCTAAAACCTTTTTCACAGGACTGTACATATGTTAGATATAAAACTGGCACAAGCTGCCACGATATAAAATAATACTAATATCTAAAACTAATTCTGAAAAAGTGTTTGTGTTTGTTGGTAAATACAATAAATAATATGGTAATTGGCCTTGTTCATAATGATTTCATTCATCATAAAAGCACAGTTTATATAGAAGTAAAATTTGACATCAAAATGATTGTAATTAATGGATTCACACTTTCTTTGTGTTTCATAAAACTGAAACACAATCCTGTAATCAAACAAGTTCTGACAAATCCAACATATCGGAGATGATTCATGTCCATCCAAAGCAGCAGAAAGGTGTTGTTAGAGAACATGAAAGTTCACCTTCCACCTGACTTCAGCAACACATTTTGATTCCAGATTTTACAATGCCAGCAGCTGATTGGACGACACAAACATTCAGGTATCCACATATCCTCCTTACCTCATCTGAGACTTGTAAACACGTCCATGAGTAGATCCACCTGTTTGTTCCTTCACATCAAAACCCAAATCCACCAGGATCCACCGGTCCTACAGAAAGCTGCAGAGTCCTCCAGCCGTCTTCAGATGTCCTGTGTCCCTCGGAGGCTCTTCGTCTGTCTCAGCGCTGCTGCGTCTTCAGCCACCTCTGATCCTAGTGTGGGAGTTTGTTTGTCCAAACGGCCACTAGACTTCCTGCTATTCTTCCCAACTTAGTTTTCCTGCCTGTGTTGGTCGGACGGGTCTAAATATAGAGACCACACAAGGTAAAGTGCAAAAAGGCAGAGCAGGAAATGGAGCACAATACGCTTGTGCGCACGTTGGCGTTTGTTTCTGCGTGTCTTCCTGTTTCAGACTCCAGAAACCGTCGTGATAACGTTGTCCAGTGAAGCACAAAGTGGACGAGCTGCTCTTTATTTTCTAATTGTTGTGATAGAGTGATAGAAGCAGTGCATCTGTGTGGTTGTGCGGGAGGGCCGGCCGGCCCATGTTCCCCTCGCATGACGTGGTCCACATTGTTTTGTCTCTCTGGGCTTCTAAAAATGTCCGTGGAACAAAAGCAGTGACAGAACATCCTGCTGCCGCCGGACAGAAACAACTCAACTCCAGCTTTTATTGTCTCATTTCAGCATACAGGCTTTTATTGTCTCATTTCAGCATACAGGGGGTGGGTGGGGTGGGGGAGGGTTAGTGGGGGAGGGCATATTATGGGGGCGCAAAGTGGTTCAACTTTGAAAAAAAAGGGTGATTGCAGCTTGAATGAAAGACGGATACATTTTAGTGGAAAAGTTGGGATGAAAATGGAAGAATTAAAGTTTTGCACAGAATCTTTAATTAAATGCAGTTGGTATGAAAATACGATGAAGATAATACTACAACCTCAAAGGGAAGGTTGATATATTTTCTAGCCATCTATATCTATATTGCTTTTATACTCACATGTCCATATCACCTCCTAAACTCCACATTAATCTTTCTATTCTAAAGTTAAGGCTTCAACAACTTCACATAATCAGAACAAAGTGTCTCTTTTCATTAAAAAAATAAGTAATAAGTTATAATAATACAACCTGTAAATTACTGTAGAATTATGTTGAGTGAATCAGTTACAGATCAATTTACTGCAACTTCAGAAAACAAGCAAACAAACACAAAACACGAGTAATCTAACAAACATCTTCACAAATCTATACGACATTTAGAAAAGCTGCAGCACAGATGGCAATATTCATGTTTCCAGGGGACCTGATAAACTGCTGAACACGTCTGGGACTCACTGCTTCTTCCTGCTCATTGGACCAGCAGTGATCTTGATGATGTGACAGCTGATCGTCACACTTACAGCAACTAAATCAGCTCAAGTCAAAGGCTCAGACTTCTTCAGGGACATGCAGCCAAACAAAGTGTGTCATTCCATCTAATGTCTGTTGAGCACAATCACGCTCCTGGAGAAGAAGGAAGCAACAACCTTAATGAGTCAGTACTCAGTTACGTTGTTGGATAAACATCAGCTCCTGGGTGACACCTGTTTTTGTGACAACTGGTCCGTGTGTTTGTGATTTCCCCTCAAACGTGAGAAGAGAACACGTTAAATTTGATATCAAACTCTGGAAATTGTCCACAGAGACCCTTGAAATGCTTCAGAAAATCTACGGCGATAAAGAGATGAGTGACATTCACGTTTCACGAGGGGCGGAGCTTCACTGTCCAAGACCGAAGAAGGCGTCAGGTCAGGAGACACCAGGTGAGTTTTCAGAGTCAGACTGTCGACACCGAGCTCTACTGGACCTTCTGAGGGGAAACATTCATTGCTAACCACCTGAAATGTGGCACCGTGGCAACAGGCTTCTCCACCATGACAACATGCAGCTCACAGCTGGTTGAAAACAGGCAAGTTCCTCAACCACAACAACACAGTTGTAGCTCCGCCCCCCCTCCCTCCTGTTGGATTCCTCTCCCTGTGACTTCTTTCTTTTCCCCAAAAAATTTGATTGGAGCTCTATGCTCAGATTTCAGGTCCATGATGAAACTGTAAATGTGGTGATGGACCAGTGGTCATGAACACTGATGAAGGTTTCTCATCCTCGTGCTGTGTGCACATTAATGTGCTCTACTCTGTGTGCTCAACAGCAAGTCTGAACTTCTTGATTGCACCTTAAAACAACTAAATTTAATAATTGAATATAAACCACAGGGCTGTTGCTCATTCTTGTGAACAGATAAATGAAGACTCAGAGCTGTTGTGCACTCACAGGTCAACACTCAACCGATGTACAAACATCCAACAGTCATAAGAAATTAGAGTTAAAAGCTAAAAATGTCCTTGACTCTGCTGACTGTTCGTCTGCGGAGAGTGAAGCCACACAGAAGCTTTTTCCACCAACATGCAGCAAACTTCAGCTTTGTTTGTTGGCAAACTGGAGTTAGAAACCCTGAGAATAAAACAGCAGGTCTCTGGAGGCTGAAAACTTCAATACAGACTGTTTGGGTTCAAGGTTCGGGTTTAAATGTGTATTCAAGCTTTAAATAATTATTTCTGTGAACTAACCTTCAATACGACAGTTAACAACCAGGAGTCAACATCTGTGTTCAGCCATCCAAATGATGAGATGTTTGTCAGCAGACCTGAGGTCAGCAGTCACCTGCAGTCATGCTGTTCTGGTCTCTGAAGGCTTCCACCAAACACAGACCGACTTCATCTACAACACGTGACACCACTTATTGCTGAAGTGGAGAAAAGAAACACCAAAAGCTGAAACTAAATTTCAAACAGACATCACCTGCTGAAAGTCACAGCTGAATATATGTAAATGTTGCAGTTTAAACTGTGATGAGACATTGAGAGACAACAGAAGAAGAAGAAGAAGAAGAAGAAGAAGAAGAAGGAGAAGGAGGAGGAGGAGGAGGAAGAGAGGCACAGGAGCACCTGCTTGTGGCCGAGCAGATGCTCCTCGCAAGATTTCTGACAGGAGTGAAAATAATTATCAGAAGAGTTGTCCAAGAGACAAGGACCCTTATGGAGAGCTTCAGAAAGACCTGGAAGTAGCGGGTACAATTGTTTCAAAGAAAACAATCAGTAATGTACTCAACCGCCACCACGGCCTGTCTGCACGCTCACCACGCAAGACTCCATCGCTGAAGAAAAAGCATGTTGAAGCTCGTTTAAAGTTTGCTGCACAACATTTGGACAAGCCTGTGAAATACTGGGAGAATATAGTCTGGTCAGATGAGAGCAAAATGAACTGTTTGGATGCCATAATACACCATGTTAGGAGGACAACACTGCACATCACCCTAACAACACCATACCAACAGTAAAGTCTGGAGGTGGGAACATCATGGTGTGAGCTGCTTTCAACATACGCTACTGGAAAACTTCACAGAATTGAAGGAAGGATGAATTGAAAAATGTACCGAGACATTCATGATAAAAATCTGTTGCCATCCACCATCCTGGTCTGCTGCCATCCACCAGGATGATGAAGATGAAACGAGGGTGGACATTTCAGCAGGACAATGATCCCAAACACAGCCAAGGAAACTCTCATCGGTTTCAGAGAAAGAAAATAAAGCTGCTAGAACGGCCCAGTCGATCACCTGACAATAAAAATAAATTAATAGATCATCCTTTTGGAACTTAGATAAAAACTTCATTATGTGATCCAAAATATTTAACAAAAATACATACAAATACATACGATAAAACTGTCAAACTGTAACATGTCTAAAATACGATAAAACTATCAAAGTGTAACATGTCGTCTAAAATACGATAAAACTGTCAAACTGTAACATGTCGTCTAACATACGATAAAACTGTCAAACTAACGTGGCGTCAAACATACGATAAAACTGTCAAACTGTAACGTGTCGTCTAAAATGTAATAAAACTGTCAAACTAGTGTGTCGTCCAAAATATGATAAAACTGTCAAACTGTAACGTGTCATCTAAAATATGATAAAACTGTAACATGTCGTCAAACATATAATAAAACTGTCAAACTGTAACATGTCGTCTAAAATATGATAAAACTGTCAAACTGTAACGTGTCATCTAAAATATGATGAAACTATCAAACTGTAACATGTCTAAAATATGATAAAACTATCAAACTGTAACGTGTCGTCGAACATACGATAAAAATGTCAAACTGTAACATGACTAAAATACGATAAAACTGTCAAACTGTAACATGTCTAAAATACGATAAAACTGTCAAACTGACGTGTCGTCAAACATACGATAAAACTTTCAAAATGTAACGTGTCGTCTAAAATATAATAAAACTGGAACATGTCGTCAAACATAATAAAACTGTCAAACTGTAACATGTCGTCTAAAATATGATAAAACCGTCAAACTGTAACATGTTTAAAATACGATAAAACTGTCAAACTGTAACGTGTCGTCTAAAATATAATAAAACTGTCAAACTAGCGTGTCGTCTAAAATATGATAAAACTGTAACGTGTCGTCTAAAATATAATAAAACTGTAACATGTCGTCAAACATACGATAAAACTGTCAAACTGTAACATGTCGTCTAAAATATGATAAAACTGTCAAACTGTATCGTGTCGTCTAAAATATGATAAAACTATTAAACTGTAACGTGTCGTCTAACATACGATAAAACTGTCAAACTGTAACATGTCGTCTAAAATATGATAAAACTGTCAAACTGTATCGTGTCGTCTAAAATATGATAAAACTGTCAAACTGTAACGTGTCTTCTAAAATATGATAAAACTGTCAAACTGTATCGTGTCGTCTAAAATATGATAAAACTGTCAAACTGTAACGTGTCTTCTAAAATATGATAAAACTGTCAAACTGTAACGTGTCGTCGAACATACGATAAAAATGTCAAACTGTAACATGACTAAAATACGATAAAACTGTCAAACTGTAACATGTCTAAAATACGATAAAACTGTCAAACTAACGTGTCTAACATACGATAAAACTGTCAAACTGTAACATGTCTAAAATACGATAAATCTGTCAAACGTGTCGTCAAACATACGATAAAACTGTCAAACTGTAACGTGTCGTCTAAAATATGATAAAACTATCAAACTGTAACGTGTCGTCTAAAATATGATAAAACTGTCAAACTGTAACGTGTGTGTAAACAGCAGTGACTCATTCAGTGCGTCAGATACATGAATTGGACACGAGTCCACAACTACCTTCATAAAAGGGATATAATTCCATAACAAAAATTATTTCAGAACTAAAAATATGATTGCTAACATTTTAATAAACAAGAACATGTATATCTTTATCATCGTAAAGAAACGATAAATAAACATCATTTGGCTTACCTTTCTGCTTTCCATAAAATGTGCGTGCTGCTGTGTTGGCCATTTTGGATTGAGATGAAGTTCTCTCCCTATCACACGACATACGAGCAGGGGGTCCAGGATGTCTTCTTTAAAATACAGCATGTTAACAAAACATCCAAAATATCTGGAAGAATACATGATTCAAACAGTAACAACAGACCAGCAGCGGACGTTATATATCACAATTTGTGGTTTATTATCACGTGGTTTAATGTACATTGTGATATGAATCCATAGAAAAAGCTATTTATTCATGTACAAATTACAAATACATCAGCCGTTTTCTCCTCTCTTCTTTTTAAATGTACACAAGGCTCTTCTCTCCCGTCGCTGTCCCGTAGCAGCTTTACAACCTGGCAAGACTTTGCAGTGAAACGAAGATAAGAAAATAGAAATAAAGAGATGGACGTCCCCTCCGAGCACACGGCGACGGACACCAGGTAACAGCTGGGTAACAGCTGGGTAGAACCTCTGACTGCATCTGACCACGGTTACACAAGAGACAAAAACCCACAAAAAGCTTATTCCAAAAGACTTTACATCAGCATTCCTTTAGTACAATAAAATGTGCGTCTGACATGGTTTGGTGACGAGAAGCAGCAGACAAAGGGAGCAACACCTGGCCTCTTCACAGAATTAAATATCCACTAAACAGTCTGACTGGGTACAAAATACACCTGGATCCCCCAGCACAAGTCCATCGGGTTTGTCCTTCCGTTAAATGACACATGAAACTCCACAAAATAACAACATACACTTTATACAACAGTGAGCACCACGTTAATGAATCTTCATCTCAAGTAAATGTTTCATTTAGTGAGGATGTTATACAGTGCAGAGTATATGGGCTTGGATTAAGTGTGTGTGTGTGTGTGTGTGTGTGTGTGTTGTATTTCTATACTTTTAAGAAGCAGCTGTCTCCTCAGTGAAGTTCAGTTTGAAGACCGCTGGCTGATCTACACGTCTCCATCGGTTCAAAGCTGTCGGGCAGCGACTCATCAGCTGTTAATAATACGTTTTAAAATGACTCTTGATATTTATCACGTCGAGGCAGAGATCAATGTGACACTACGTCATCCAGAGAGAGGAGTGACACGAGACGTCATCCAGAGAGAGGAGTGACACGAGACGTCATCCAGAGAGAGGAGTGATATACGAGTCACTCCAGCAGGCAGATTAAAAGCTGTTGGTTGGACTCGGTCAGCCATGCTACCAAAACATCTGTTGGTCAGTCCAAACTTTGGTCCAGCTTACTTTGGAAATGGAGCATCGCAGCTATGGGATGGATTGTCATGAAGTCATGCACTGACTTTGTTGACCCTTTGACCTTCGCTTTAGCACTACTACATAGTTTTCATGGTCTCCAGTCCATGCAGATGTTCATGCTCCTCTCAGGATGAACTGTAAGAACTTTGGCGAACCTGACTTTTCTTTTTTTAGATAAACAGCTGTAATGTATAGAGTTTAAAATAAGTGGATCAAACACACCTGCAGAGCTCCTGACAGTCCCATCATCGTGCTAATTAGCCAACATAGATGACGAACATGACGCCTGCTAACATCAGTGTTCTACATTTACCTTCCCAGTCCAGGAACCTTCAGAGGAACCAGGCTGACAGACTGTTTTCATGGAAGACATTTCCATACAGAAAATCCCCAAACAATAATGATAATACGGCAACAGTATTTTAAAGTAAGAGGATGTTAAAATTGTGTGCGTGTCTCTGTGTGTGTGTCTGTGTGCGTGTGTGTCTGTGCGTGTGTTGTTGTAGAAGTCAGTATGCATCTTACAATATCAGGCTCTTCTTACTCAAAACATTTACGAAGTCTTTATCTGAAAATATCCCCATTAGAAAACCACTAAACTGAAGAAAGTATAACATATCATGCAACAAATACAGTAAAGAATCCATAAAGGTGTAAAGTTGACAGATAAGGATTTGAAGACATTTTAAAATGATGAACTGACATTAGAATCAGATTAATGTCGATTTTTGGAGGTTTGATTTTGATTGTGGGAAATGATTGTTAAGATTTAAAAGGTACAGTCCCTGATGGCGTCGCTCCAGGTCACTGTTGATTGGTTGACTGTGAACCGGTTGGAGAGCTGCTGGATGCCGAAACACTTGGAGGTTTCTGCTGAGGATTTGGTGACTGAGTGTAGTCAGTGGACATCCTCACAAGTATAGTAATACAAGCCTCTGCTCGTGTTTGTGGTTTTGGTGTCTGTTGTCGCCCCCCAGTGTGCGTCCGTGCTCACTGCGAGTGTGTGGATGTGTGGTGTGTTTCTCCCTCCACGCAGTAGTTGGGTTTGCTGGAGGCCCTGAAGCCCGGCAGACACACACACTGGTAGGAGCCCACTGTGTTGATGCACTTTGCATTTTTACACAGCGACATGTGGCTGTTCAGTTCTGAACACTCATTCACATCTGTGGACGGAGGAAGAAGAGGCGTCAGCAGGATGTGTGGAGAGTTGCTGGTTGTGGTTGAGTGTGAGTGTCTTACCGATGCAGGCCATGCGGGACATGTCCAGGGTGAATCCGTCCAAGCAGTCGCAGGTGTAACCCTCCTGAACCCGCACACACCGACCGTTCTCACAGCCGTTCAGGATCCCACATTCCTCCGCTTGCAAACCCTCGAAGGCCTTGTATGGATCTGCAGCACAAAAACAGAGTCACACAGGTTTGAGTTCAAAAGAGGATGTTTTGTGTCTTTTTAATGCAGCATAAAATGCAATCAAAAATCTAATACCAAACTAGTGAACTGAGAATTAAACTATCTGCATTGTAAACAAATGACCTCTCAGTTGGGCTTATGAAGCCTCTTTATTACGTAACAAATACTTTTGATTGTAAATCAGACCTCTTTGGTTGAGATTCAAAAAACGTTTGCATCATAGGAAAATTTGGAAATGAACTTTTCCCTGTTGCACCATTAACAGATTTTAAAGGGTCTGAACTGATTCAGGGCAGCACAGTGGTGCAGTGGTTAGCATGGTCACCTCACAGTAAAAAGGTTCTGGGTTTGAATCCCGGCCTTCCTGTGTGGAGTTTGCATGTTCTCCATGTGCCTGCGTGGGTTCTCTCGGTTCTCCAGCTTCCTCCCACCATCCAGAAACATGAACCTCAGGTTAACTGGTGGTTCTACAAATGTCCCTGAGGTGTGAATGGTCTTTGTTTCCATCTGTCTCTATGTGTCCCTGTGATGGACTGGTGACCTGTCCAGGTGAACCCTGCCTTCACCCAATGTGAGCTGGGATAGGCTCCGCCCCCCCGTGACCCTGTTTAGGATAAAGTGGGTATAGATGATGGATGGATGGATGGATGAACTGATTCAAGTTTTTATTTCCAGCTCTTAAACATAACTTCAAACCGAGATGACTTGTTGGTAAACTGATATACTCCTGGTAATACTGAAAGTCTCAACCTCATTAAGTGCATTTAGATGACATATGATAATGAATTGGAGCTATGCAAATATAATTGAACCGTATTAATGAGTACCAGAAACTGGATCAGCACCCATTGAAGGGTCTCATTCTAACTGTTGTCACAAGATGGCAGCAAAGTGCTGTCAGACATGTCAGAAGCTGCACTCTGGTTGGCCACAACATTACCACTGATTGTCCTGTTACAACTGCACCTGTGGAGGGGGAGGGGAGGGAGGACTCAGGCAACAAGGGAACAGTCTCTTCTTGATGTTGGTGTGTTGGAAGCAGTAAAAACAGGCAAGAAAAAATGATGAGTAGATGTCTGAGTCAAAGCAAGAGACTTGTCGGACGTGACTCCGAGAAGATTGTTAGAGCCGTGATGTTTTCTCAGAATGTTCCCCGAAAGTTAAGAGTAAATCTTTGAAGATGTTTTGTGAACAAGTTTTATCTTTACAGAGAGCTCCTCAAGTGAAAAAGGAGGGAGGAGGACATGAAGAGTTTCTTCATCAGAGAAGAAAACTGCTGAAGTCCAGAGCAAGCTCAGAAATATTGTTCGGACTGAAGGAGGTGGATGAAAGTCTCCAGATTGTCTGCAGGATGTTTGTGGAGGATCTCAACAGCACAAGAACACAGACATGAAAGAGATGATGTTTGGTGACTGCAGTCTGTTCAACCTTCATCAGCAGTCATCACACACAGACTCATCATCACATGCAGTTTTTTGGATCAACCAATCACATCTTTTAAAAGGATGTGTCGTCTAGCAACTGTCCTTTCCTTGATCACCGTCATTAAAAAGAAGCTCAAAGCATCAGCGGCGTCCTCCCATCTCTAAACTTCTCCATTCAATGTGCGACCACCAACCACGCCTCACTTCACCTTCTTAAGCCAACAATAACAACTCTTTTGATGTCAAACCGTTTCATCCAGACTTCAAGCATTTCTTTTGTTTTATGGAAAGGAGCTCATCACTTCTACCTTGAGCTGCAGAAGCAGCTCTCAGATCCTTGACTGGCGGGTTGGAGCTCCACCAACTACAGACTCCCTCCCTCCCATCAGCACCCCGTCATCCTCGTCCTTGGGTTATCTAGTCTTACAAAACCATCTCAAGATGTGGTGTTTCACTCTCCAAAGAGAAAACCTCAGTCGCCATCTTGGCGCTGTAGAGGAAGGGGCGGGGCCACCGACGTAAAGAATTTTCAAATTAAAAGCGTGTGAGGAAGCTGCAGCTTCTCCTGAACACAAATTGTTTATTTTCCACTGCTGCTGCTGGACAGAATAATCAGTGTGTTTGTGGAGTGATAAACAGAGGACACAAAAACACGTTGATTTCTGGGTAAAATCATTCAAGCTGGTGATGTGTTATGATATAAATGCAGAAAATAGAAACACTCACGCTCTTCATTCTCATAAAAGGATGGGATGGGCTGCTCCTCAGGTGACGGTGAATAGTCTGGACTCACTTCATATTCATGAACTGGACCGGCAACGAGGGCATCATGACCGTACGGCCGCCGACCGCCACCCAGAGGAAGGTTACACATGGACGCATAGTCGTCTGGAAGAGAGACAGAGAGGACATACATCACTGAATGAGACATCTCAGGAGCTGTAAAAACTACAATATAAGATATTAATTATTAATTTTACAATGAAGTGGTCTGAGGGGCCACAGACAGTAGGCGATGTGTGTAGTTAGTATTGTGTGTCATTGGTGTTGATTTACATGGAAACTGTGAATATGGAAGTCAAGGTTGGCCAATATTAATACAAAAATGTCCAAATATAATCGAGTTTTCATCTGATTAAACACTGGAGTATCAGAAGTAACTTCAATGCACATTAGCAGGTAAACATGAAGCCTAATCAGTAACATCCACTGGCGGTTTATCATTACGGGTCACTGAGGCTCCGCCCCCTCCAACATTGAGGAAAAATACTCCTTTAACATGTAAAACATAAATGAATGATGTAATAATCGTTTGCTGGTAAAAGCCACCTGGTTGTCTGCCAGTCTGTAATCATTCAATAAAAACTATTTACAGATGTATTCAGTTCATTTCTGTGTAAATAATCTACTTCTACAACCAATGAGAGTCAATGAAGTCCTTCAACTTGTGACTAATGTGATTGGACAACTGTCGACAGCGTCTTTCAGGTTCACCTCACCATCATGACGTCATCACACGGTGACTCCTGCTTCTTTCTGTCTGACCAGCAGTGGAACAGAAACTTAGAGTGGAACTGAGGAAAACTCAGACGAGTACTCAGCTGAAACTGTAGATAATCTACTTTAGATGAGTATCATCCGAGTAAATGTGTAATTTTCCGTGTTGATGAAGGCTTCTAACAGACACTAGCTGTTTGCACACATCAGGCAGCTACACACAGAGCCCCGCCTCCTGGTTTACACACACAGAGCCCCGCCTCCTGGTTGACACACACACACACACACACACACACACACACACACACACACACACACACACACACACACACACACACACACACACACACACACACACACACACACACACACACACAGCCCCACCTCCTCGCTGGCACACACAGAGCCCCGCCTCCTGGTTGAAGAAGTGATGAAGATCATCTCATAAATAAGGTTCATTATATGTCATCAAGTAATTTCAATGTCAGGAGAAATCATTAAAATGAAATTAGAAGTGTAATTATCATTTAGTCGTACATAGTCAACCAAATGTCACTGATTAAATTATTTCAGATTAATTTTGGAAGTCCTGAAAAGTAAACATTGACTCTGAACAAACTGTCTTTTAATCTTTTACCTGAAATGAATGCAGCGGCTAAACGACTCAGATCAACATTTAACTTGCCAATTGAATTAAGAGTCTCTGCGCTGCCGTCCCTCAACTCATTAAGGGACATCATGACAGGAGTCCATGTGAAAACGACAGACGAATGAATGTTTTGTTTGCTGTAAATCATCTGGTGGCTGTTGTTTGTTTGTTTGACAGATAAACTTCATAAAACCAACTGTCAGTAATAGAACACTGAATCCAATAAAAAGTCATCCAGCAGGAGGAAACGTGTTCAGATATTTAGTTCCTTCATAAAGGACGATCAACATCAACAAGATCATCAACGAGGAGCCGACTGATGATTAATAATCAATAAGAAAATTCATATTGTGTGTGTGTGTGTGTGTGTGTGTGTGTGTGTGTGTGTGTGTGTGTGTGTGTGTGTGTGTGTGTGTGTGTGTGTGTGTACCGGTGTCTCTGCGTGGACATAGAGCACAGTCCATGCCCCAGGCGTCTCCGTAGAGACAGCAGCACTCTGTGTAGGTGGTCTTCCTGTTGTGTCCCAGCGGCTGAGTGCAGGTCAAATATTCAGTCACCGTCTGCCAGCAGATTTTCCAGATCTGCTGCTCCTCATGTTGCTCTGAAACACACAGTTAGTAAATACACAACGTTCCCGATCACAAGTTCACTTTCCTTCAAAATATCATTTATAATTAAAACTGCAAGCAGTGATGTACGGGCCCTCGAGCCGTTTGGCCACGCCCACTCGCAAAACACATCAGATGTATGGTCTCACCACGCCGGATGTATGTGACACGTTTCGTGAGGTTTCAAGCATCCTTTGACCTTAAACATCAACTTCCTGTGTCTAAATTTCACTTCTCTGGACCCTCTACAATTTGCGTACCACCCTCGTGTGGGAGTGGACGACGCCATCATCTACCTGCTGCAACGAGCTCAGTCTCACCTGGATGGAACCGGTGAATCTGTGAGAATCACTTTCTTTGATTTCTCCAGTGCATTCAACACCATCCAACCACTGCTGCTGAGGGAGAAGCTGCAGGTGGTGGAGGTTGGGGGGGTGGACACGTCCACCGTCTCCTGGATCAATGACTACCTGACAGACCACAGTTTGTCCGTCTGGGCAGTGTGCTGTCTGATACGGTGGTCAGTGGTACTGGAGCTCCTCAGGGAACTGTTCTGTCTCCTTCCTGTTCACCTTCTACACCACTGACTTCCAGAACAACTCAGAGTCAAGACATCTGCAGAAGTTCTCTGATGACTCTGCAGTGGTAGGATGTATAAGGGATGGACGGGAGGAGGAGTCAGTGGTCGGATGTATAAGGGATGGACGGGAGGAGGAATACAGGACAGTAGTGGAGGACTTTGTGGAGTGGGCTGGTAGAAATCACCTCCTCCTGAACGTGGCCAAGACCAGAGAGATGGTGGTCGACTTCAGGAGGAAGAGGACGGCTCCACAACCGCTGAGAGTTCTGGGAGAGGAGGTGGACATGGTGGAGGAGTACAAGTACCTGGTGTCTCCATGACAACAGACTGAACTGGAAGACCAACATCAACGCTGTCTACAAGAAGGTGATGAGTCGACTCTTTTTCTTGAGGAAACTTTGATCCTTCAATGTGTGCAGCAAGATGTTGGAGATGTTCTACCATCTGTTGTGGCCAGTGCTTTGTACTTCCCTGTGGTCTGCTGAGGGAGCAGCATTGGAGCCGGAGACACCAACAGACTTAACAAACTGGTGAAGAAGGCCGGCTCCATCATCGGCTATAAACTGGATAGTCTGGAAAAGGTGGTGGAGAGGAGGACGCTGAACAAACTATTATCCATATTGGATAATCCTGACCACCCTCTCCACCACCTGCTGCAGGGACAGAGGAGGACGTTCTCCAAAAGACTCCTCCAGCTGCTGTCACAAGGACAGATACAGGAGATCATTCCTGATCCAGGAGATCGTTCCTGATCCAGGAGATCATTCCTGCCGACCGCAATAAGACTGTACAATAACTCACCTCTGGCAAAATAACACTGTTGACTGTGTTTCTTGGTTGTTTGTATATAATATATATAGCTATATACTGTACTGTATATACTGTGCATTTTATAATTTTACTGCTATTTTATTGCTTTTCTATTATTATCTATTGCTTCCTGTATGCTGCTGTAGCAAAAAAAATGTCCCCTCGGCGATTAATAAAATAACTACCTAACCTAAATTTGAATTTAGGTTCTCTGGATAGAAAACATGTTTGGGAGTAAAAGTTATCAAAATAATTCGTTTTCATCAATGTGTGTGCCTGTGAGAGGCGGCCATTTTGAGTGTCTCGCCATGAAACTACGAGTTGCTTTAAATCTTATGTACATGGACCGACCTTCTCCAAACATCACAGGTATGATAACAGCCCCGCCCTGAAGACACAATGTGGTAATATTCTCTCATAGTCATAGCGCCCCCTGTTGGCCACCGAAAATGACACTTTTCATACTTTCACATTCTACGTCGAGCTGGTTGATCACATGAACGTAAAGTCGGGTCACAATAACCTAAACATGTAGTTGATGACATATTGAGACATTCGTTTGACTTTGTCAATGGGCGTCGCCGTGACGATGCGGCAAAGTTTGATGTCTCGCCGTGACACGGGAAGTTGATGTTTAAGGTCAAAGGATGCTTGAAACCTCACGAAACGTGTCACATACATCCAGTGTGGTGAGACCATACATCTGATGTGTGTTTTGCGAGTGGGTGTGGCCAAACGGCTCGCCAGCGCCCCCTGCTGGAGACGGGAAACGGGACAAAAAATAGCAACTTTAAGCGGTTATACACGGTCCCCCGCGAGCTGTATGTCTGGGAGACGGCTTTGGGGAGGCGGCGCGCTGGAGTGCCAGGGCCCGTACATCACTGCTTGCAGTTTTAATTTATTTTTGTACATTTTTGGGGGGAAAGTTTTAACCTGAACTCACCAGCTACTTCAGGGATGAAGACACAGCGGTTGCTGCTGGTTTCCAACACCATGGGGTGTGTGCAGAAACACATGTATGACCCATCCGTGTTCAAACACTGTCCACCAACACACACCAATTCATCCAGACACTCATTGATGTCTATGGAGAAAATACACAAACATTTCACACACAGAGAGAGAGAGACAGACACACACACAAAAAACACAGAGAGCGAGCGAGACAGACACACACACACACACACACACAGAGAGCGAGCGAGACAGACACACAGACACACACACACACACACACACACACACACACACACACACACACACACACACACAGAGAGAGAGAGACAGACACACACACACACAGAGAGAGAGAGAGAGAGAGACAGACACACACACACAGAGAGAGAGAGAGAGAGAGAGAGAGAGAGAGAGACAGACACACACAGAGAGCGAGCGAGAGAGAGAGAGACAGGCACACAGGAGAGAGAGAGAGAGACAGACACAGAGAGAGAGAGAGAGAGAGAGAGAGAGAGAGAGAGAGAGAGAGAGAGACAGACAGACAGACACAGAGAGAGAGAGAGAGAGAGAGACAGACACACAGAGAGCGAGAGAGAGAGAGAGAGACAGACACACAGAGAGCGAGAGAGAGACACACACACACCTCTGCACTCCAGCTGGGCGGGGTCGTAGTCCTGTCCAGTCTTGCAGTAACACTCGTAGCTTCCCTCCGTGTTCAGACAGAAGCCTCCTTTACACACCTCCTGACCAAACAGCGAGCACTCATCTGCATCTGCAGACACACCGTGACCTTCAGTCAGTATTAATATAATAACTATTATTATTATTACTATTAATAATAAATCCAATGAGGTAAATTACAGGTTATTTGGTCTATTTCTGGTGGTTTTCAGTTGTTTAGCAGGTCAGCCAGCAGTGTATCAGGTCAATTTGAAATTAGTGTTGAACTTTTCTTTGTAAAGGTCTTTAAATAAGGTAAATTGTCACAAACAAATAAACAAAAACAAAAAATGAAATAAAAATATCAAAAACATCAAGAACATAAAAACATTTTAATGATGTAGCTGAAAACGTTCAATAAACCACAAAACAGTCCTCTAATATTCCTCCCAGCATTCCTGAGTCTCCGTCCTGGCTGTAACACTGAAGATGGGCGTGGCCACTCATCTTACCTTTGTAGCTGTCAGGGGTCGCTACTCCGTACAGAACCTCTCCACCGGGAATAAAACCTCTCCCCGATGGACACATCTGGTTGAACTGGTCTGAAGGAGGACAGACATGGCAGGTCAGAGGGGGTGTGTCCATCACTCACACATGGTTTATAACAGCATTCACTTCAGTAAACCTCTGACCTGAGCTGAAGACAAACTTCAAGCAAATCTAAAGATTCTCACGTTTTATTTATTTATCTTTGGTGGCGCTGCAAGTTTTACACTTTATGATATTCTTTCAGGATCTTTTGGTTCATAAAGAGCACCGTCTGCCGCCGGGCTTCAGACTTCCTCCTCGGTCTCACCTGTGCCGTTGACCGGACAGGGATGCACCTCACAGTTGTCGCCCCAGCCGGCTCCCAGCGTGCAGCAGCACTCCTGCAGCGTGACGTGGCTGGTCAGCACACTCTCACACAGGTTCTGGTCGTTCAGGTGGTAGTAGCACTCCTTCCGCTCCACCGACGATGCTGAAACACACATTTTCAAGGCAAATTCAATTCCAGAAGCCGTCCAGGCATTTTTTGAATCTGTGCTGCTGCCACAGGAAAAGGAAGATGGCTGCATCGCTCACAACACAACTTTTAAATGTATCAGTGAAGAGAGTTTGTTTCTTAATGTAGATTTTCTCACTGAAAACAAACAAAAGCAGCGCGTGAATATTTTGTTTCACGTTTTTCTTCAGTTTACTTTCTGATCTAGTAAATACATTAATAATTAAAACTGCAAGCAGTGATGTACGAGCCCTCGCACTCCAGCATGTCGCCTCCCCAAAGCTGTCTCCCCGACATGCAGCGCGCGAGGGACCGCGTATACCCGCTTAAAGTTGCTATTTTTGTCTCGTTTCCTGTCTCCAGCAGGGGGCGCTGGCGAGCCTTTTGGCCACGCCGACTTGCAAAACACATCAGATGTATGGTCTCATTACGCCGGATGTATGTGACACGTTTCGTGAGGTTTCAAGCATCCTTTGACCTTAAACATCAACTTCCTGTATCACGGCGAGACATCCAACTTTGCTGCATCGTCACGGCGATGCCCATTGACAAAGTCGAACGAATGTCTCAATATATCATCAACTACATGTTTAGGTTATTGTGACCCGACTTTACATTCATGGGATCAACCAGCTCGACGTAGAATGTGAAAGTATGAAAAGTGTCATTTCCAGTGGCCAACAGGGGGCGCTATGACTATGAGCGAATATTACCACACAGGGGTCTTCAGGGCGGAGCTGTTATCATACCTATGATGTTTGGAGAAGGTCGATCCATGTACATAAGATTTAAAGCAACTCGTAGTTTCATGGTGAGACACTCAAAATGGCCACCTCTCACAGGCACACACATTGATGAAAACTAATTATTTTGATAACTTTTAATCCAAAACATGTTTTCTATCCAGAGAACCTAAATTCAAGTTGGTCCGACAAAATCCCTCGGAGGAGTTCGACAAAGTACAACGTGTCAGAATCGGCCAAAATGGCAACTAAATTCAAAATGGTGGACTTCCTGTCGAGTTGACATAACGGTGAAATGTCACTTTTTAGTGCGTCCAGGTGTGATACACGTGTCCACTGGATTTGGTGAATTTAGGTAAATGTGGCCACCGGGGCATCTCTTTAGGGGGCGCTCTCGAGCCGTTTGGGCACGCCCACTCACGACTACACTAGAATATCTAGAAATCTTTCACCAGGAGACGTATGTGTTTCCACTTTCATGAGTTTTTGAATATGATAAAGCCTCCAAAAAGGAAAATCACTTTACGCAAGAATAAGAACGTCTAACGACGAACATTTTTACGAAAAACAACAGGGCTTTCGCACCGATGCTCGGGCCCTAATAAATGCAAAGTGTTTTTGCAGTGTGCTTTTAAACTGTGACTGACCCTTGACAGAAGCCTCAACCTCACAGGAGCCACCTGCTGCCACCTGCCTGATGTTGTCCAGCAGTAACAATGAGGATGGACACGTGTTTAAAAAGTCCAGGTCAAGGCCACCAAGCAAAACCGGTACCAAGAGAGCTGGACGGTGCTGCACTTTATACACACACCAGGCTGGGGCAGTTGAAGGTGTGTGTCCTGATGTCACAGTGGGCGGGACCTCAGCACCAAGTCTTGGAAGCTACTTCTAAAACTGCCAGCTCAATAAGATTTACCAAGAATACATATATATAAATTGATAAATGTACCTTGCATTACAGTATGAACCCTCCACTTCACACTATATTTATTTACCATATTCTGATGACTACCTATGGCCCGGGGCCCAAACCAGGGACTCGCACTCAGAGGATACAGCCCTGTGA
The DNA here is from genome assembly GCF_029030835.1 of Brachyistius frenatus. Taxonomy (NCBI): domain Eukaryota; kingdom Metazoa; phylum Chordata; class Actinopteri; family Embiotocidae; genus Brachyistius; species Brachyistius frenatus. Next base: position 226,111 of record NW_027210817.1, on the reverse strand, counting down.
TGTGCGTGAAACTTAATTCTATTTTTCATGTATGGTTGGATGTAATGTCAGCCCAACGTTGGAGACGATGCAGAAGTGATTTCTGTAGGTTGTATCAAACATACAGCTGAGTGATGTCTGGCTTCAGTCCCTGCATCCGTTTAATGGGTGCACGCATACATCACGTGAGAATGAGCTGCTCTGTGATGGACAGACGACACCAGCTATGATGTGTTCAGCTGGACCGAGGTCCATGTGGGGGGTGGAGGAGTCACCTGTGGGGACGGGCTCACACTTGGCGATCATGACGTTGTAGTCCTGTCCGCTGGGACACACACACAGGAAGGAAGCGTCCACGTTCACACACTGGGCTTCTCCACACACACTGCTCAGCAGCTCACACTCATTCACATCTGTGGAGGAGACCAAGAACAACAAGAGGATGAAGGTTATTTCAAATAAATCATTAGTTAATAATCAGCATGGAGCCTCAGAACGGAGCAGATCCAGCAGCAGTTTCTCTACTGTTCTGCCAATGAGAGAAGGAAGTCCACATTTAAAGTTAAACTAGTTTGCATCTCTTACTGTCTGAGGGAGAGAGGAAGTAAGGAGGGGGGGGATGCATTCTCAACGGTCGGCGGTTCACCACCACTGAGGTTGTGAAAGTGAGTCCATCTGTGTCTGCCACAGTGCAGTGATGGTTTGGCAGAGCGGACCTGGTTTGGACCTGGTTTGGACCCAGCAGCTCTGCCACAGGACAGATGTGAAGTGTGTTTCGGTGTGTCTGAGCCGAACTTTTGTGGTTCCGGTACTGTACTTCGGTCAGAGAGTGGTTGTTTGGGGAGGTTTTCTATCTGGGTTCAGACGGGGGTAGTTCGCTCAGAGAGTCCTTCCTGCTGAAGGAAATGAGACTAGATAGCTGCAGGGGCCCAGTTAGTCCGGGGAAACCACCAGCACTCATCAGGTCCGACTCACTCCAAACCAGACTGGAGGAAAACCCCTTATTTTAACGCAAGTCCGTGGTTTTCTCTCTGGGATGGCGGGTCGGCACCACTTGGCACTGCTGCCTTCAAACATTCTCCAAAGGTAGGAGGGCCGGCTGTCGACCCGCCAGCAGTGGTTGGCGCCTTCATTTACCTCAACTAAAGAGAAACCCAGACTTTTATATGAGACATGAAGTATTTAAGTAGAAAAGTCCAAACTGTGTCCACTTCAGCGTGAATTCTGTGGTTCAAATGTTTGAAACAGTGAGTTTCTTCACATTTTGACACTTTGGAGTTCGTAGAACGCCCTCAAGCCCAGCCTGGTGTGAACCCAACCCAGTTTCACTGCATGAATATGATCTGTCCAAACCTCCACAGAGGATGGTTTGCAGTCCTTCCTTCCTACTGGGTGTAGACCTCGGGTTTCTTTTAACCAATCAGCATGCACTGAAACCGGCCAACACTCTTCCATTGCTGCAGCTACCTACTAAAGTGCCCCCCCCCACGTCCCCTCAGAGTGGCTGAGAAAACACTAATACCTAGACTGCATTCACAGAGAAGAAAACTGAAGCTGTGAGTGATAGGTGGGGGGAGCCAGGCTAATTAAACCTAGTTTAACAGCAAATAAGCTCAGTGCAAAGAAAGACAAACGGTTCTCAGGGTTTTCAACCTTAAATTATGTTTTGACCGAACAACTCTGTTTCAAAAAGAGTTGGCAGAATATGATGATTGTAAATGATGTAAACTCATATTTAATTGGAAATAAACCAGAGACAACATATCAAAGAAATGTAATTGTTCTATGAAAAATACATGCTCATTCTGTCAGTGTGTCAAAACTTTTTCAGTGGTACTGTAAATTGAATATAATACAACATATAGACATAAAAGTCCCTCACTTACCCAGGCAGCCGTGGCCGTCCGGGGTCTCCTGGTAGCCTTGGTCACAGAGGCACCTGAACGAACCCAGTCGGTTCTCACAGAAGCCACGAGGGCCACACAGGGTCTCGTTGAGGCCACATTCATCAATGTCTGGGAACCAGAGGAACAAAGGAGAAATGTCAAACCACTTCTTTTATTGATCAGGATTTCATTGTGAAGCTGGCGGGCGGGCGACAGGTTGTGGGTGAGTGGACGTAGCAGACAGTATGGACTGACACCTCAGGACTGCAGGACCAGGGCTGATATAATGTCGGGAGGTGATTAGTGAGATGAGCAACCTGCAGGTGGTGATCAGCTGGATTGGTAGCAGCTGCTCAGACTGATGAGGGGCGTGGCCATGGGAGGTGACTGGAGGTGGGTGGAGGAGGACAAGGAACAAAACACAAAGCACATGGAAAACAACAACAAATACACAGAGGAATGACAGGACACATGAGGAGAGGAGGTCTGGGGAAACAAAGGTCACAACACAGGGTCAGACAGGGATCCTGACAGGCAGACTGACACACTTCTCCTGTGTCCACTTTGACTTCCTTCAAAACAAAGGAATTACTGCATAATTCCCCACAGCAGTATTTCTCAAACTGTGGGGTGCGCCCATCTAGTGGGGCGTAGTGGTATTACAGGTGGGGCACAGGGGGAAATGCAGAATTTTTTTATTTCAAGAACTTTATTGAGAACTTCACATACAGCTCAAACACTGAGTGAGTTCTGGCTCGGTGTGGAGAGGGACCATCCACTCATCGGACAGAGGGCTGTGGACATTCTGCTTCCCTTCGCCATATCCTACCTCTGTGAGATCGGCTTTTCTGCTGTTGCCTCTCAAAACAAAACACAGATCTTAGCTCAACATTGAGCCTGAATTGAGAGTGGCCGTATCAAGTCTGCAACCCATTTTAAAAAGATTTGTATTGGAAAGCAGGCTCATTGCAGCCACTAATACTGATACAACTTGATGGCTTACACATATCTGCACTCATTTTATTTTGTTTTGCACAGGTTGCACGTTATTGTTGTTTTGAAAAGATATTGTAGCTTGTTGGGATCGTTAATGGTTTTTCCCAGAATGCCCAGAGTTTGTTCGAATTCGGCACCATAAGTGACATGAGTTGGGTGTTATTGTAACTCCCTCTGGTTTGTGTTCAGTTGTGTGCAAAGTAAATGGCATGTTCTTCTGGTCAAATAAACAGCTGATCCTGGAGGTGAGAGATAGCTGGGACCTAGCATCTGTGCTCATATGGAGTTCTTCTATGCCTCATCTCTTGGCTAAATAATCTCTGGCACAGTGTAAAACTCAGTAAAACTCTTAATTGCCTGATGTTTAAACTTGTTTTGTTCAGTTTTTCACAGGTTGAACTTCATTGTAATTATCTTGAAAAGATATTCAGTGCAAAACAGGTTAATTGCAGCCACAATAAGCTATTTTTTTTGTGCCAAATATTAGTTCTTTTTTTGCACAGATAGAACTTTATTTGCATTGTTCTAACATAGTGATTGCACATTTTATTTGTTTTTAACTGACGGAGCAATCTGGTTTACTTGAAAGTGATTGCAATTTTCTTTATTCTATTATTTGAGAAAGCACAGATGGAGGAGTCACAAAATGTTGTTATTTCAATAAAAATTCAACATGGACCATTTTGTTACAATTTTGTTGGGGCGATTGAGCATGAACATTTTTCTTCCTCCAAAGTGGGCCGTGACAGAAAAAGTTTGCGAACCACTGCCCTCCAGATAAAGCAAAGATGGGAAGCGGAAATTAACAAGGTCATACCACAGATCCCTGGGAGATGTGCACAGAGGCACACCTAGTTACAAACTGGAACACCGGGAGGGAATTTAAATGGAAAATAATCACCAGATTCTTCAGAACACCAGAAATAGTAGTCAAGATGGACCCGACGCATCCCAATTTATGCTGGAGGAACTGTGGAACACATGCTACCAATCACACGCATATATTCTGGCTCTGCCCCAAGTTAAATGTTCATGAAACATTCATTATGGCTCCAAAAGTCGATCTTTACTAAATGATGGGGTCCTGTCACAGATTTAGCAATACAATGAGGGTTATTACTATTTGTTGATTGACCCTCTGGTTGAACTTTCACCTTACTTTCTATCTAATTTCTCTATACACACACATTATACACCATCTTCCCTGAAAGCAAATATAGCACCTATGGTATTACACTTAGGAGTGGACAATTATTATTTCTCCAACACCTTTTATTGTTATTTTATTATTTATTAATTTTGTTATTATTTTTCTTGTTTTGGAGGGGGCACTATTTGTTGTTGTTCCTTCTGTGCGTTGTGCATCGTACCTGAATATCGTGTACGAAGACCAAATACAGCTGAAAAATGGAGAGAGAAAGTTACTGTCTGAAAGTGTATGTTGTTGAAAACGAATACAAAAATTAGTTTAAAAAAAATACATCAAGAATTACTGACATATTTGGCATCTGAAGCAGCAGGTATAAAATGTTGTAAAAATATATATACAAGATCTACATGAAGTGGTTTCATGATAGCAGACACTCAGCCACACATTTCCACTTGAGTCTGAACCTCCTGCATAAATCATGAGGCCGAGCAACAAATATCCCTCCTCGTCTAGACAGCCAGCTCAAAGGCTTCCTTCTGCTTCTCTTCCTGTTCCCTGCTTTCCTTGCTTGGTTCTCTGAGGCAGCAGAGACCATTAAAAACAGGCAGGACTGCTGCCATGGTGGAGAGACGATCAGCAGCATATGTGAGAGTTTCTCCTCATCTTTCTCTCATCTTCAAAAGTCAGACACTTGTGATGGCTTAATGTTACAATTTTTGTATTCTTGATCCTGCGGTGCCAGCCAGGGAGAACCCTGACAATAATGTATCTAAATTAAACTAAACTAAGCCAACACAAAGGAGGTATGAACAATAACCCACGTTACTCTCACACAACCTAAAAAGACCTTCCATAGAAAAGTACCAACAACAAAAAATAGACGTCTTTCAATCCTCGGCAATGACAAAACACCACAGGAGATGCACAGTTCTTGCCAATCGGTCTCTTATTTTCCCAAGAGAAGAGACAGAAAATATTAGTTCAATGAGAGAAAAATAAAAAACAGACAAACGCCAATAAAAAGAGTCCACTTCAGGATATATCCAAGAAAAACCAAAATATGCAAAACCACATATAATCCACTCCAAAAAGGGAGATAATGTTCGCACAAGTCAATCCGTCAGTCATTCAGTCAGTCAGTCAGTCACTCAGCGGGTGAGTCAGCTCTACCGGCACGATACAGGCAGTCAGCTGACAGTCAAGCACTTACTTTTCTGCGGTCGGTAAATGTTTCTCCGAGGTCCGGTTTGCTTGGGAATGACTCTTTTCTCAGGTGGGCTCCCTGGTGTAGGTTATGGTACCATAAAATGAAATACAGAAGGCATAATGTGCCGAGAGAATAAAAATAACTCTACAGAGCGGTATACCTCCAGATAATAATATTAAAAGAAGTTCTCCTACCAATAAACTGTATTTTCACTGTATGACTAGATCCAACAATCACAGACAGTAAAAATAAACTGGAATTGCTAAATGTGATTTTTAAACATAACCGAAGGGTTGAGTTCTACTGACTTGTTGTGTAACCACTTCAAAGAGAGGAGGTGGTTACAGCCCACTGGAGGGAGGGGAGGAGAGGTGTGAGTCTTCATAGGCCTCACAAGTCAATTACAATTCAACTGTCAAAGATTCGATGGCACGATTAATCGAGAAGCTTCTCAATGCAGTTAAAAGGGGAAGAATGTGACCCAGGATATTTACTGTAGCTCCTATTTACAGAGGTTCTGTAAACGCCTCAGTTACAGGCATCAGTAGAGGTCAGTCAGGTGTCTGTGTCATAGAAGTCAGGTGTCTGTGTCATGGAAGTTGTTCTGCTGAAATAAACAAGACCTTCCCTGAAAGAGACGTTGTCTGGATGGCAGCATATGTTGCTCCAAAACCTGAATATATCATTCAGCATTAATGCTTCCTTCCAGATGTTCAAGCTACCCATGCCATGTGCACTAATGCATCCTGTACCATCACAGATGCTGGCTTCAGAACTGAGCTGATAATAAGCTGGATGGTCCCTCTCCTCTTTAACCTGGAGGATGCAGCGTCCATGATTTCCAAACAGAATCTCAGATTGTGATCCATCAGACCTCAGGACAGTTGTCCACTTCACCTCAGTCCATCTTCAATGATCTTGGTCCAGAGAAGGCGGCTGTGTTTCTGGATCATGTTTCTATCTGGTTTCTTCTTTGGAGAGTTTTAACATCATTTGTGGACGCAGCGATGAACTGTGTTCACAGATGATGGTTTTCATAAGTGTTCCTGAGCCCATGCAGTGATTTCCACTCCAGAATAGTGTGTTTTTAATGCAGTGCTGCCTGAGGGCCCGAAGATCACCACCATCCAATATTGGTTTCCAGCCTTATCCCTTGTGTTCAGAGATTTCTCCAGATTCTCTGAATCTTTTAATGATATTATGAACCGTAGATGATGAAATCCACTAATTCTTTGTAGTTTTACATTGAGGAACATTATTCTTAGATTGTTGAACTATTTTCCCACACAGTCTTTCAGAGTGGTAGGTGTTTGTTTTTTTAGCATAACACAACTTTTCCAGTCTTTTGTTGAACCTGTCCCAACTTTATAGAGACGTGTTGCTGCCATCAAATTCAAAATGAGCAGATATTTTTCATAAAACAATATGCTGTCTCAGTTTCAAGATTTGATATGTTGTCTTTGTTCTATTTTCAAATAAAAATGGATTTATATGATTTACAAATCTTGCAATCTGTTTTTATCTACCTTTTAAACAGCGTCCCAACTTTTATGGAAACGGGGTTGAATTTCTACATTGTAAAACTGAAGAATTGAAAACTACACATGGAGTTGAGTTATGTGAACCAAAAATTATTCACCAAACCAAAGTATCAAAATTCTTCAAACTAGTGTCCGTTCACCTTCGTGACAGCATTGCAACAATATCTGAACCAGCTTCATGAGATGAAAACCGGGAATGGCTTCTAGTTAATAAATGAGCCTTGTATAAGTTAACTGGTGCATTTTTCTGCTTTCTTCATGAGATCATCAGTTGTGTTGAATCAAGGTATTGTTGGTATTCGTATGCAAAGTCATGGCAACAAACACTCAACCAAGTAAAGACAAAATACAACCCTTCAATGATTTAAGACGTAACGCTCGGTGAGTCTAGAAAATGTTAATAACACTGAAAAAAACCACCAAATGCTGTGATGAAACTGCCTTTCACGAGGACCCCAGGAAATGAAGACCAACCTGAACTGACCTCCTCAGTCACCCAACCTCAATCCAACTGACATGGCTTGGAATAACTTGGACTGCAGAGTGAAGGAAAAACAGTTAGCAAGTGTTCAACATATGTGGGAACTCCTTCAAAACTGCTGGAAAAGCTCCAAGTGACGACCTCATGAAGCTGGCTGAGAGAATGATGAGCTGTTATCAAAGCAAAAGGTGGCTGCTATCAAGAAACCAAAGTTCAAATGTTTTTTTTGTTTGTTTAAGTTTTTTATTTTTTTTTACACACTATATAAATCTAAATGTGTTATTTCACACTTTTGATGTATTCAGTTTTGTTCTGCACTGTAGAAAGCACAAAGATCAAATCAAAACGTGGCTACAATCAAGAACCCAAAATCCATCCATCGATCCATTATCTATTCCGACTTTACCCTGCATAGTCAAAAGGGGCTGGAGCCTCTCCCAGCTGACCGGGTGACGGCGGGTACACCCTGGACAGGTCGCCAATCCATCACAGGGCCAACACAAAAAGACAGACCACTCACACCTACATTGGTGTGAAAAAGTGTTTGCCCCCTTCCTGATTTCCAATTTTTTTTGCATGTCTGTCACACTTAAATGTTTCAGATCATCAAACAAATTTAAATATGAGTCAAAGATAACACAAGTAAACACAAAATGCAGTTTTTAAATGAAGGTTTTTATTATTAAGGGAGAAAAACAATCCAAACCCACATGGCCCTGTGTGAAAAAGTGTTTGCCCCTCCTGTTAAAACAACTTAACTGTGGTTTATCACACCTGAGTTCAATTTCTCGAGCCACACCCAGGCCTGATTACTGACACACCTGTTCTCAATCAAGAAATCACTTCAATAGGACCTGCCTGACAAAGTGAAGTAGACCAGAAGATCCTCAGAAGATAGACATCATGCCGAGATCCAAAGAAATTCAGGAACAAATGAGAAAGAAAGTAATTGAGATCTATCAGCCTGGAAAAGGTTCTAAAGCCATTTCTAAAGCTTTGGGACTCCAGAGAACCACAGTGAGAACCATTATCCACAAATGGAGAAAACATGGAACAGCGGTGAACCTTCCCAGGAGCGGCCGGCTGACCAAAATTACCCCGAGAGAGCAGAGACGACTCATCCGAGAGGTCACAAAAGACCCCACGACAACATCCAAAGAACTGCAGGCCTCACTTGCCTCAGTTCAGGTCAGTGTTCATGACTCCACCAGAAGAAAGAGACTCGGCAGAAATGGCTGCATGGCAGAGTTCCAAGACCAAAACCACCGCTGAGCAAAAACAACATTAAGGCTCGTCTCATTTTTGCCAGAAAACATCTTGATGATCCCCGAGACTTTTGGGAAAATACTCTGTGGACTGACGAGACCAAAG